>NC_077229.1:432242583-432454187 GCF_027887165.1 Monodelphis domestica | reverse complement strand
GGAAGTTTCCTGTTAGGAGATCCTCACATTAGTAAATCACATATTTGGACCAAAGTGGTGGTGGGGATCCTTAAGAGTAATTTATATCCCTTTGGTCACCACTTGGTAGGAAAAGAGTGTGGTATTTGGTTTAAAAAACAACTCTCTTGCTAGGGCAGCTAGATGTCACAGTAGATAGAGTACCGGATTTGGAATTGGGAAGACCTGGGTTCAAATATGACCTCAGACTTTTCTTTCCTGTGTGACCCTGGGCAAGTCAATTAACTTCAACTGCAAAACCCTTAAAAACTCTTCTTTCTTAGAATTGATACAAAGACAGAAAATGAAGTTTTTTTTTTTTTAAAGCTGCTTTGGGCTTAAAAAAACAAATTATCCATGGATAATCCATCAAATGGGTAATCCAGAATTCTCCATGTTACAGTTAGTTCTTCCTGTTCAGTGCTTGTTTCTGCAGTGTACCATCTGAGCATGGCCTGTCAGATCCAGCCCCAGCTCTGAGAGTGTGATACAAGCACAGACCAGGCACACAGTGCTGCCTTCATTTAATCTAATACACCACAAGGGCAATTAGGGCATCAAGAGCCTGTCATTTGTCACAATTGTTTATTTTAAACAGCTTTAATCCTTTACTTTGTAAAATTATTCATGTGGCGTGTAATGTGGAACTCTGGCTGAGGAGTTATCAGAAGGAAACATGGCATCCTCTAATTAGGCTGCTTTTGAAAAGCACGAAAACGGGAATTATAGGGTGAGGCAGAAGAGTGAGCTCTCGCGGACATTGTAGTTCGGGTTTCTCGACACATTTGTTCATAGCTAAATAGGTCACGTGCTTTCAGGTCCCTGGCTTGTGACACTTTGGTCACAGTAGTTCCATGGAGCTCTGAGCAGCATTTCAGACTCTCTCCATGGTCAGAGCCACAGGATCCCAGAGCTAGCAAGGACCTGGGAGCTTGAATAACCAGAGCTTCTCCTTGTATTGCTCAGGAAACTGAGCTCCAGAGACAGGAATTGACTATCCTGAGTCACATGCAACAGGAAACTAGTCCTCTTGACTTTCAGGGTTCTTTTCAGCACCCTTTGCCTATCCAACACTCCATGAGAATGTTTGGTCCAACAGTTCATTTTATTTAAAAATTAAAATAAAAATCTGACCTTGGACACTTCCTAGCTCTTACCTCCAGTTGCCTAGTCCTTAACTGTCTTCTGCCTTGGAACTCATACCAACGATTCTAAGACAGAAGGTAAGCATTTAAAAAAATAAATTTTATTCTTTTGATTGACAAAAATTTATCTTTTCTCTCCCTTCTCCAGTTCTTCCAATTGAGGAAGAAAGAACACCAAAACCATTGTTTATATATAGTCAAGCAAAATAAAATACCACTTTGGCTATGTTAAAAAAAGAAAATGGTGAAGTCTACATTCTGAGTCTCACATCTCTTTATTAGAAGACAGCTAATCTGTTTCAGTATGAGTCCTTGGGCATTGTAGTTGGTCATTATACATAGTTCTTTCACAGTTGTTTTTATAATATTTTTGTCCCTATAGAATTGTTCTCCTGGTTCTGAAAACTTTACTCTGGGTCAGTTCATACAAATCTTCCCAAGTTTCAAAGCCATCCCTCTCATCTTTTCTTAAAGCACAATAGTAATTCATCACATTAATACATGCACTAACTTATTTGTCCATTCTGCAGTTGATGAGCATTGCCTCAGGTGCCAATTCTTTGGCATTACAAAAAATACTGATGTAAAAATTTTTGTACATCCTGAGTTATAAGATGTTTTACTTAGTACTAATCCCTCTCTTAATCTGATTTTCCTTTAAGTCAGGGGTATGCTTGAACCAAATTGTGAGAACCTATTGTTCAATTTTCAGCGTGAAATTTTATATCTTGGAAAGTAGCAAAAGCTACAAATTAGGGTTTTATTTATTTATTTTTTTACTGATTGTCTAGAATTTTGATGGCAAAATATTAACAATGTTGAATAAATTTAAAAGTATGTCATTTGTAAATACCCTCCTGTCCCCTCTAGTAGCTGGTTGCTAAACACAAACCAGAACATTTCTTTTTTTATTCTCCTCTCTCCTTTTATTCTATTTTCTACTTTTCTTTGTGGAAGGAAATGTATTTCTGCTTCCAGCTGTGTCTGTGACTGTGACTGTGTGTGCTCTTCCTTCTTCTGATAAGTTCAGATGACAGTTAGGTTCCAATGTTTGTGGCTACCCTAACCCTTTGCTTCTTGTTTGCAGAGACTTCCACATCCAATCCTTTCTACCCCCTTCCTTCACTATTGTGTTCTTCCTTTCCCTTTTCATTCTTATTTTATGATCAAAACAGAACTACTTCCAGGTCCTCTATTTACTTTGTACATTCTTAAAAGTGTGTGTTGTTTAGCCCGCTAGAATGTTAGCTCTTTGAGGATAGGACTGTTTCTTTTTGACTTTGTATTCCCAAAGCATTGCTTGAAGCCCAGCACATTATAATAGTGTAAGGATCCTTGCTGTTTTATTGATTGAGTGAAAGTCAATTTCTTTGGCTCCTGAAGGAACACAATGGAAGTGGTGGTCAGGAGGGAGTTTATTACTGACATATAAAACATGTAAAGGAAAAGAAGCCTGGATTATTTTACCATAATGCAGAGCTAATTTTAGTGCTTATTTAGGGCAGGAGCTGCTTTATTCGCATTTATAGCTTCTAGGGCTATAGTCTCATGAACAGGACCAGATATTGAAATTCAAGAGTCTAATGATCAGGCTTTCAGCATCTAAACTCAGGTTAGGTCAAGTTATTATCTTCAAAACACCCTTAAAATTAATCTCTTCTGACCTTTTCCACCAAGTCACCCTGCACATTGCTTCTCTGATTATCCTTTTACATTTCTTTTATCTTGTTTAACAGTTTTCAATTGCTTCCCACTGAGTAGTGGAAAAATGATCAAACTTTATAACCTGGAATTTGAGGTCTGTTGACATCTAGTCGGTTTACCTTCTTGTGCTATATGCTATTTTTTCTAATGTTAACTTTTTGATTCTGTTAGTATGATCTGTCAACTGTCTCACAAACATTTTCTGTACATGGCAGATGCCACATCTTTGATTGTATTTTTCCTGCATCTAGAATGACCCCCATCCCAATCCAGAGTCCTTTTTATCTCCCTAAATCCTATTCATTTTGAAGACCCCAACCCAGTTCCTCTAGTGTCATAAAGTCTCAAATAATCACTTTTCCCTCAAAATTGATGCCATTCGCCCGGCAAATCTGTTTTTTCTTTGTATGTTACTTAATTTTTCATATGTTCTACTCTGTCTCCTCAAACTAGATTCTAAGTTCAATAAGTTCAATATATTATCAGGGGTAATATAATTTTTCATCCTTGTATTCTTAGCAACTAGTACATAGCTAGCAGGTTTCATATTTCCTTAATAAATATTGATTGAATGAAAATGAATATTATTGTAAATTTATATGCCTATAATCATGTCTATGGTTTATAGTTAAAGAATGTGTGCATTATTTCATTCCATAAATAATAATATTGTATGGTTGGTAGGAAAGACTAAGCAATCATTTCTTTTGACTTTCCCCTCTTTATTTATTGCATTGATTTCAGGTCTTTTTGAAGAAGATTATAGTAAGTTGTCTTTGTTTTATTTTGTGATATTGTTCCTTTAAAAGTGCCATTTAAGACTTACATTATCTTTTGAAGACAAAGAGAGCTAAAATCAACATTGTTTTGAGACGTCAAAGAGACCGCCATTTTATAACCACATTGCTCTCCATCCAGGCACCCATAAATGGTGACAGCTTAGAGGTATTATAAAATCAACCTTGGAAATCACCTAATCTATTGACTCAGTCAGAAGATGTGGGAGTCATTATGACAAGCAAAGCTAAAGGTGGATATGAATCTTTTTTCCTCATTTGAGTTACTAGCAATGAGCTAAAAAGTGATTTTGATTGTTGGGGTGGAATTTCTCCAAAGGGCATTTAAAAGCGTTCGGTTGAGTACCATCCTTGGGTCACATCCATTTTTATGCTTTCATCCGACTGGAGGAGTTCCCTCAATGGCCACTTATTAACCTGACTCATTCCTGACAGCGCTGATATCCACTGCACAGTTGGGGCTCTGCTGCTGCTGCTGTTCTGAGTAACCTTTACAAACAAGTCATTCTTGGGAGATGAGTCATTTAATCATAGCCTGTTTGGATCCCCCCACCAAGGAACTGTCCATGGAGACGAGGTGAGAGGGCTGTGCTGTGTGTGTCAAGAAGAAAAGCGGGGAGCAACTTCCCTCGCTCATCAAGAAAGTTACTCCTGTGCTGCCATCTGGCAGCAGAAATTACTTCTCCAAAATTGCTAGTATAAGTTAATGGGGCCTACCGCACAAATAACTGGCATACCAGCCATAACCTCCGTTGATTGGTTTCTCTTTGCCCTAGCACAAAGGCAGAGAGATAGAGACTGGATCTGTTACCAGAATTTTGTCCTTCGTCTTTCTTTTATATTCCCATTGGAAAAATACACGGAAGGACCTTGTATTCTGTAACATGATACCCTTCTCACGCTCCATTCTTTGCATGTGATTTTAGCTAGGGAAGTGGATAATGTACCCACACATCAAGCAGTGGAACAGATCATACTAAGCTTGAAATCGGCCAGGCTTCTGCTAAAAGCATGTCTATCCTTAAATCGACGACTTTAGTTTTCTTCATTAGTTTTCCCCCTTTGTCTTACTCACTGCCGGATGATAGTTAAAAATGAATATAAGGATGAAAATTTGATATAAACAACATTTATTGAGAGACCTGAATTCACATAGCAATTTTGGACTGTAGAAAGCTGTAAATGTGGAACTGTCTTTAAAGACTTGATTATCTAAATTAGATTAATGCTCTTCTGCCCAACCACAAAGAAGGAGAAAGGCAGGAGCATTGAAAAGGAAAAAAAATGAGACCATAGTTTTCTCTTATATAAAATAAGGGGGTTGAGTCAAATGGTCTCTAACGTGCCTTTCAGTTCCATATTTCCAAACTCTGTTAAAGACAAAAAAATGGTGAGTATTCTTATTTACATTATGGATATTGGCCATTTCCCCCTAGAAAAAATGCTTGAGAAATGGAAAGACTGGCTACTAAGTAGGGAAAGGAAAAATACTCATTGGGAACAAACATGTCTCCTTTTAGGATTCCAGCAGAGCAGGTAATGTTAAGGATGAAGAGAAAAGTTTGGTCACAAGTGAGTATCCAGGAACCTCAGACTTGGGGCTGGCATGAATAAATGAAATTCTGAAGGTTTCATGAGGCAGCTCCCTATTTTAGAAATGTAGCTGTCAGTACAAATGATTGTGAATGATCTCATCTTCAGATATATTGGTTTTCCAGCTGAAGTAGATGGGAACTACTTAAGGAAAGGGATCTTTCCCATGTTTCTATGTAGCATCCATTGTGTCTAATGCCTTGCACATAACAGGTGCCCAATAACTACTTGTTAAATGGAAAAAAATGGCTACTATCTTTGTAAATGTTGCTTTCTCTTATATGCCAGACTGGCTCAGAGAACAATGCCTATCTCTGTCTTCCATGTTTCCATGGCTCTGGGATATCACCAGTTTGCTCCTCCTCTGGGACAGATCACAATCTGTATGACTCTGTGCTGTCTTTTTCTTTTCTTTTAAAACTTTTATTTATTTATTCCTTACCTTAAAATACCTAGTTAACTCTCTTCTCTCCTTTCCCCTATTAGAGAAGGCATCATTTGACAAGAAGATATATATATATATATATATATATATATATATATATGTATGAGTACACACACATATAAAAGAGTGTGTCATTTCTACTTAACAGTTCTTTCCTTGGTGGTGGACATTCACAGATCATTCTTCAAATAATATTTCTGTTGCTGTATATAATTTCTCTTGGTTCTTCTTGTTTCATTCTTCATCATTTCTTATAGGTCTTTCCACATTTTCCTAAAATTAACCTGTTTGTCATTTCTTATGACACAATAGTATTTCATCATAATCATATGTCACAACTTCTTTAGCCATTCCCTAACTGATGGGCATCCCTTCAATTTCTAGATTTTTGTCACCACAAAGAAGTCTGTTATAAATATTTTAGAAAATATAGGTTATTTTCCTTTTCCCCCTGATCACCTTAGGAAATAAACCTAATAGTGGTATTGCTGAGTCAAAAGGATTAGGATGCATCTGACCCGCTTCAGGCTTCTTTGATTTCCCTTGATCAAGAAGACCTATGAGTTTCCTTATGCATATTTTGAACTTTCTTTATTTTATTCTATTCAACAAGAACAATAACAACTAATCTTCTGTTTTGATTCTATTGTGTAAAGAACCAGAAAAAAAGAACTCTGAGGTAAATGAAGTCAGAAAGGCTTCTCAGTTGCAAAAGTCAGAGATTAGACAAAAAAAAAAGAAAACCTGAGGGTTCTGATTTTTGGTGTTAAAAAGGTCTGGCCTAATTAAGTAGAAAATGTAGCATGAGACTTTCTTTAGCAATGTGAATATTGAATTTCTGTGTTTCACACTGCTTGGGACTAGATCCTGTCAGCATGTGTAGCAGGACAAATAGAAATGGATCCTTGCAATCAGAAGTCAATGATAGAGCCCAAAAACCATGTAGGAAAATTTGGAGAAACTTTATGACCCAACTGTCTAATTGTTATAATGAACAGGGTACAAATGGTCCTTAAAATTTTTACATCTGTTTTCCTAAGAACCAGCCTTCGTTATCCTGTAGTCATTAATTTAAATTTTAAACAGGCAAAGACAAGATTATCAAACTCATGAGTAAAGACCAGATGTTTTCAAAATTATGTCTCATGTAGGAGTGTATGCTACCCTTTCTTAAAGCTGTTTCTTTGGTTTCTTCCATTAACCTAAGAGTTTCTAAGAGGACCTAAGCAAAGGAGAAGTCGATGGTGAAGATTTATATTTATAGTCCTTGATGAACTGAATACATTTACAAGCTGCATTTTGAAATCATAATGATCTAATGTGGAGCAATCAGAATTCCAAAATCATCTAATCAAGAATGACATCAGAGGCGAAAAATCTCTCCATGGAGTAGGTATAATTCCCACTATAAATCTTCGATTTACAGCAGATGTTCTAATTCAGGGGATTCAGGAAAGAACTTTAGAGCTAAGTTGTCCAGGAGATAGTTATTTAGAAAGGAAAGCCAACACAAAACTTGGTTTACTTAAAGAAAAAAAAAAGATCATTCCTAGTCTTTGTCCTCATTGCCCAGATCATAACCATCTCATTTCAGCCAACAAACAGCTTGCCTTCCGTAATATCAGGAGAGCTGGACAGCTAAATAAATCTGAAGGGATAAGAAGTTGCTTGAAAAGAAGGGTAATCAGAGGGTGATTCAAGGGCTGCCTGTTCTCTGATTTCAAATGTCCTTCCTTCTATGGCAAATTCTTTTCCCTGTTCTCTTTCCCTCAGCCCTCTTGGAAGGGCCTGACAACAAAAATGAACATCAGCAAGCCCTCTCAGCTTGTCAATTTGAGCCAGGAGTTATTTTGGTTCATTGATCAAGGAAGACATTGGGATCCAGAAATGCTAGGGTTGTGCATCATGCTTCAACCTAACGTCTTCTCAGTTGGCACACTGATGAAGCAGGGCCTCCCGGGGGGGCAGCCAAGTTATGGATGTGGCCCATGTAATTGCTGCATTTGGGCCCTGGCCCCTGATCTAGAAGCAGAATTGTCAGTGCCAAAGGTCTGTTGTTCTTAACAGTTTACTTGGTCTTGTCAGAAGTCACATTTATTCTTTACTGTTTTCTTATTGCTTTTATAATAAATATTTACAGATTTATTGCATACTTATTTTCCAAATGGATAGACATTTTTAGAAATGACATTTCTGAAAGTGCAGAAGCTATCTGGCACATCTACAGTATAGCATACCATGTGTTTTCTGACAAGAGCCTCATCAAAACTGTCTCCGGAGTTTATCTGATGAAACTCCATTGCGGTGTGTTGTATCAAGTTTATGGCCCCGACCCCTTCCTTTTTGCTTTTTATTTTTACATCTGACACAGGGAAAATGGGAAGTTAAAAAAAAAAAGATTCTCAGCAAACTGATCTGTAGAAGCCACAGGAACTCCTCAAACTATGGAGAAGGATCTTGCCTTCAACAGCCTCCCCTCTCTTTGTAGAGCCTCTTTTCAGTCCCATTTTCAGCAATCCTTTCCTTACTGTTTAGGGAATGGCTTAAACGGAGAAAAAAAGGCATATAATTGAATAGGGCCTCTGAGGGAGGTCCAGAGCAAGATGAGAGGTCTATGTTGTGGAGCCAGTTCCATCATTAAGTTGTTGAAAGGCGTTTGAAGGCTTCACCTCTGTATCAAAATCTGAAAAGGCAATAATGATAGTTCTTGTTTTTAAAAGAAGAAAGGCCCCCGGCTTGTTGGGTGTATACCTGGTGGTAGATTTATGGAAAGACATAAACAAGAGTTGCATGGGATGGGCAGCCATGGGTGGACTGCGATCCCCCTTTCATGGGGCACAGGGAGGCCAGTAGTAAAACAATGCCTCAAAGTCCTTACAGTGAAGAAACTGCAGCAAGTCAGTTTGCTGTAGGGGAAAGGGCATTGGAATTGGAGATAAAAGACTTGATTTCAAGTCCTGACTGTATTATTTAATGACTTTGTGGCTTGTCAAGTTACTTTATCTCTCCAACCCTCAATTTCTTTAGCTGTAAAATAAGGAGTTGGACGAGTGACTTCTAAGGTTCTTTCTTGTAAGTGCTATTCGATAGTAGCTGTTGATGACCTTCTAGATTTATATAGACATTATGTAAAACTGTTATTTCATCAATTACTTATCTGGCAAACTAAGGACATTTTAAAAAGCCCTTTGGAAAGGGAGATTTGACAACTTTCCTTAGTAGAATCCTAGACTCAGAAATAAATGATCCAGGAGCCCTTTTCATCATTGGCCAATTTCACTGTCATAGATCTTACATTTGAAGCCAGAAGAGATCTCAGCATCCGTCCTCTTATTTTACCTGGTTTTGTTTTGGAAGTTCAGGAATGTATTCTTTTAGATGATCTCTTGGTTTTGAGCTATCCCCTTATTTTAGAGATGAGGCAACTAAGCTCTAGGGAGGTTTAGTTCGTCCAGATAATATACTTGAACCAGGCTTCAATACTGTTATCTAGTAAAGATCAATAAGGGACTTGCTTTAACAAATAGTGAAGATCTGGACAATTAGCATATATAATTATATAATTAGCATATATCATGTGTTTGGCTATGAATAGCTGTTTCTGAAATGCATGGGGGTGCTTGAAAATAATTGATACATACCCAGTACATGGCAGTTAGGGTTTGAACCTAGGTCTTCTGATTCTAAATCCTATGCTTTTTCTATGATGCCATAATTGTATTTAGATTTGTGGAAGTTAAAGCAAGTTTTTACTTCTATGTTGAAATACTCTATTTCCATCAAAGAACTCACAGGTTTGCATATAATCTGTTAAAAAAAATAAGTATGTGAAAAATTCATGCAGCTTGTTGGAAAGAAACTCACTATCTTTTATTACTCATCACCATACATATATATATATATATTGAAAGGAATAAAATAAAAACTTTCGTTTATCTGATTAACTTTAATGAAAGAAGAAAAAACGAAGTTTCCCCTGGCCAAAATTAACTAACTGCTAAACTTTGAATCTAGTTAGATTCAAAGTTACTCCCTAGGCATGAGATTGGTCCTTATATAGACCAATCCCTCACCTGGAAGTAGGGGGGTGGTGGCCCCTCCTTAGCATGTGATTGGTCCAATTCAAGACCAATCCCACACCAGGAAGTAAGGAGGTTGGGACCCCTGGGGCACCCTGGGAATGAAATTCCCCTGGCCACAACACTTTAAAACCATATATATTCTAGAATTACTGGTGGAGAATTTATGGCAAAAAATGACCTGTTCATAGTTGTCAATATTTGATTTCCTATTGGTCCATGGACCTGACTTCTAGCCACTTGACAAGAGTTGTGGTTCCTTTTTGTTCCTAATTGAACGTGTACTGGTCTTAGAGAGAATGGTGTAGAATCACAGTATTGTAGATTTAGAGCTGAAGAAACTTTATAGAACATCTACTTTCAATATATTTTTCAAATATGTGCCATTTGGCTCCATCAATTAGAATTCTACCAATATGGAATTTGATCTAACTTGTACCTAGAGCAAGTGCATATTGTTTTGCAGATCCTTTGTTCAGAATGAAAATTAGTAGGTTAAATAAAATTGCTGAGAGAATGTATTCAAACCTTAAGAGAACCAATTGTTTTCAAGCACTCCAAGCATTTCAGAAGCATCTATTCATAGACAAACACACATGATATGCTAATTATATAATTATACATGCTAATTGTTCAATTCTTAACTATTTGTTAAAGCAAGTCCTTTATTGATCTTTTCCAGATAACAATTTTGAAGACTGATTCTTGTATGTTATTTGGAAGAACTAAAATTGAATTTTTACAAGTATTCTATATTTCTGACTCCTCTCCTAATAATTTGAACTAGAAATATTGTACTTTATTTGGGTTTTGTGATGTAGGAAGGTGATACAGCTCATTGGAAATCTGGAAATGAAAGTCAGTGCTAAATTAGATGCATTGTCTCTATCCCAATTATGATTTACATTTCTGGGCACATTTCAATGAGAAGAGTTCATGATACAAGATTTATTCATCATCCTCCAGACAACGTCCTTGTGTGAAGTCATGGCAATGGGTTCAGACTTGGGAGAGATCCTGGAGGTCCTCATTTTATGGATGAAGAAACTTAAACCCAGGGAGGTTTAGTGATTTGCCCAAGGTCACCAGGATAATTGAATCAAGAGGCTGGAATTCAAACCTGGGGAGCCTAGGACTTCAAGTCCATTATTTTTCTTTTTACTTCTCCTTTAAAAAACTCTCCCCCCCCCAACATTTACTTTCTATCTTTGCAACACTTTTAAGATAGAAGGCTCAGGTTTGGTCAGTTGGGACATAAGTGACATATCCACAGCTAGGAAGTTTCTGAGGATGATTTTGAACCCAAGTCCTCCCCACTCCAGGTCTGGTGCTCTATCCACAGTGCCACCTAGTTGCCCTCTTCAGTACTTTTTGTGAAGTACCTGAAGGACTCCAAGTTTTACTTGTGAACTCCTGTTAAGAAATAGACTTAAAAAAAAAAAAAGAAATAGACTTGAAAGGAGCCTCTTGGGGGCAATTAGGTGACTCAGTATATAGAGATCCAGACCTACAGTTAGAAGATCTTTTCGGTTTAAATCTGGCCTTAGACACTTCCCAGCTGTGTGACCTTAGGCAAGTCACTTAACCCCAACTGCCTAGCCCTTACTACCCTCTGCCTTGGAATTCTTTCTTAATATTGATTCCAAGATAGAAGGTAAAATTTTAAAAGAAAAAAAAAAGAAAGAAACCTCTTTCTAGGCTTTGCGAGTTTTCTCTAATGCCAATAATTAAACCAATCCCAATAAAATCATGCATCAAGGTGATTTCACAGACCCATGGAATGTCAGGGCATTTTGTCCAGCTTTCCTGAGGAGGAAATAGATAGCTAGGGAGTAACTTGTCCAACGTCACATGGCTAGCAAGTGGCAAAGCCAGAGCTTAAACCCAGGTCAGTAAATGTTGCTGCTCCTGTTCCTGCTCCAACTATTGCTATTTTCTACGTTGGATGGTCTGTCGTTAGCATGACAACAGGATAAGGTTATGGCTTTGAACTAATTTGTCTTCCGTTTCTCACCCGTTTCCCTTTGGCTTATTGTCATGCTAAGTGGGAAAGTTAGTTGGGAGGGAAGAAAGGTCAGAACAAGCATCTGTGTATCTGGAGAGATGAATTCCTAAAACACACAGTTGTAGGTAACGGTACTATATAAGCTGTGCTCTGGTGTGTCATTTACTATGCAATGAATATATCTGCACTGAGTTTAATCTCTGTGGGGAGTTACGGGGCCCCTGGAAATCTCCATAATTCCCAAACTGTGAGACCTTGGGAAGTGATGAGTTCTGCGCGTGTCTCTTTCAGCCCTCTTTGTCCTGAAGTTGATCAGTTTCAGTCATGTCTGACTTTTCATGATCTTATTTGGAATTTTCTTGGCAAAGATAGTAGAGTGATTAGCCATTTCCTTCTCCAACTCATTTTACAGATGAGGAAACTGAGGCAAACAGGGTTAAGTGACTTTCCCAGAGTCACATAATTAGTAAGTATCCAAGGCCATATTCAAACTCAGATTGTCTTGATTCCAGGCTTGGCATTCTATCCACTGAACCAGATCCATGCCCTTAAAAGTAACTGCCTGATGATGTCCATGTTGGTGGCAACCATTGTGGTCGCCATGGCCTGAGATTTGATCTACCAGTTGTCAGGATCATATAGAAGGAGAGCTGAGTGCCCAGAAGAATGCTCCCAGATCCATGTCACCTTGAGAATCAAGTGGATCAGTGCAGCAGAGGGGCTGTTTGAGATTGACAGCTTTGGGGAATTTCTGGTGAGATGGTGAGAAGATGGTTACTTTCTCCCCATGTTTCCTTGGCTCCCTTCATAGAGGCTGAGAGGTGAAGCTGAAGAGCCACACACTGTGCCCTAACTATTCTTGTGAACTTGAGAGGAGCTTCAGGAGGGAGGTTCTGGAATTGTGTCTGAGTGCCTTGAAAAATATGAGATACTCTGAAAGTTGTTCTGCTGTTTCTAAGTTATTTCTGACTGTGACCCCATTGGGGGTTTTCTTGAAAAAATATATTAAAGTGGTTTGCCATTTCCTTCTCCAGATCATTTTATGAATGAAGAAACTGAGGCAAATGGGGTTGCCCAGGGACACACAATTATTAAGTATCGGAGGCCTATTTGAACTCAGGTCTTCTGATTCCAGGCTCAGTACTCTATCTACTGCACCACTTAGCCACCCATAATTTGAGAATAGGAACTGTCTTTTGCCTTTTTTTTTCTGCCTTTTGTTGGCATTTAGAACAGTGCTAGAGCATATTAAAAACCTACTAAATACTCATTGACTGATTATGTGTCTTTTTCTGAAGGAGGTATGGAATTGATAATCTCTCTGGCAGTTCTTTCAGTACTGTAATGCTATAAAGATGAAAGAAATATCATACTTAATTCCTTGGCCGCAAAAATTAGACATAATAGAACCTTGTCTTGTGTTTTTGTTTAGAGACCTAGGGATCTAAAAACTAGTGAACTAGATGACCTCTGAGTGTGGAAAGGAAAACCGAATCAAGCTCTGGACTTTCCTTCCTTCCAGCTTAAGGGCTCTAATTCTGTGTACCAGATCAAGGTCACGCAATAAATGAGTCCCAGGACTAAGACTTCATCATCCTTCAATTCCCAGTCTCAGCATCACTATGACTTTATGTTCTTAACGACGAAACTGGAGAAAAGAAATATCGACTTTGGTGATTTCTTTCCAGAAACAAGTCATCTCTGTAGGGTCCTTTGATGGCCAGGGTTCCTGTCTATGTGCAGGCTCTGGAAGCATTCCTGCAGCTCAGCACCAACTTAGAGCAGAGATTATGGCAGCTTTTGTTTTCTTAAGAAGCTGGCCGCTATCGAAATGTAGGACTAGAGAGAACAGAAGCGATGTTGGTTTAGCTCCAACAAAGCAGTCAAGTGTAACTAATACTGTGTTATTAACACTGGGTGAAATTTTCAACTTTCAGTATCTTGATGAAACATAGACAATAAAAATTGCTCAGTGACTTTTTCTAACCTTTCCAACCTGTATTTTACTCCCCAAGACCACCATCCACTTTTCATTCGCAGACAATAAACCGGAGAGTGCAAAAGTATGCCACTCACGAGGAAAGATGGCTTTTTCCTCTAAACTCAAGAGCTACATGAGATTACTTTGCCAAATTTAACTCTCTCTTCTTATAAATTCCCAGGTACAAAAATGTAGTTATAATGAATGATTGGAATGGTAGCTGGGGCTCCTTTTGAGAGAGGAATGGCAAAGGAGATATGTTTTTGTTTTTAAAAGCAAAAACAAAACCACCCCCACCTCCAAAATGCATTGAGCTGGTCATATCCTTGAGTGTGATAAGAAAACATTTCATTGCAACCCAGTTGTTATTTAATTAATCTAATTGTTTTTGAAATGTTCTATTTTTGAGAAATACAGTAGAAATAAAACCATGCTATATATTAAAATCATAGGGGTTTCAGTCATGCCCCATTACTATTACAAATAGAGGGAAATATTTCTGTTCTCTAGCATTTAATTTCTTTAGGAATGTTCCAGGAAGATGGTAAGACTTTTTTTTTTTTAATAACCCTTACCTTCTGTCTTAGAATCCATATGTATGGATTCTAAGGCAGAAGAGTGGTAAAGGCTAGGCAGTGGAAGTTAACTAACTTGCCCAGGGTCATACAGATAGGAAATGTCTGAGGTCAGATTTCTGTCTCTAGACCTGGCTCTCAATTTACTGAGCCACCTGAGACTTTGCAAAACATGTAATCAAGAGTTCTCCAGTTGGCGTCAAGGAGAACATTTCCTTGGACTATTGAAGAAAAAAAAAAGAAAAAGATGCATCCTACTGATTCTTGAGATTTATCCTTGTGGGTAAAGTTTAGCTTTGAGCAAGAGCCCAGGTTAGTCCCAGGAAAAATTATGCTTATCTGAGGGCCCTTCTATGTTCTTCTGGTCCTCTTTCAGGGTCCCATTTTTATGCTTGAATGAAACTTGTCTCCTCTGCATTTCCCCAAGTTTCAGACTATAGCCACTGAAGTTCTCATCAATCAATGAACAAGCATTTATACTATTATTTCCATTTCCACAAAACAGGATGCCTTCCCTCCAATATAAGTGGAGTGATGGAAATCTTATTAACAAGAAGACTTTTTAAAAAAATAACTCGGGTTTGGATAGTGTACAACTTACCAAATCATCCTCAGTTTCCTCTTCCTTTTGATTGGAGGGTTAGAGAGTAGACCTACCAAGTCCTTCTTTTATAGAGGACTCACAACCACTGCTGGTAACTCCATTTTCCATTATCAGCTTTGCTTCATCCTTTTTCCCCTTTCATTTTTTTTTTGTATGTTGTCTTGTAAATCCTTGAATTCAAGGATTCTCTCTCTGTCTCTCTGTCTTTCTCTGTCTGTCTGTCTGTCTCTTTCTTGCTCTCAGGCAATGGAAATTAAGTGACTTGCCCAGGGTCACACAGCTAGAAAGTGTCTGAGGCCAGATTTAAACCCAAGTCTATCAACCCTGGGCCTGGTGCTTTATCTATAGGGCCACCTAACTAACCCAGGACTGTCTCTTTTAAAAATTTGGATCTTTAGCATTTAGCACAAATAGCTGGTATTTAATAAATGTTTATTGAATTGCACTGAAAATTCATTAAGCACCTTCTGTGCTAGATGATGAAGATACAAAGAAAAAAGGAAATAGTTCATTTCCTTAAGGAATTTGATATATACATATATATATATATAATCAATCAATCAATCAATACTTATTAAGTTCTTATTACTTGCCAGGTAAGCACTAGGGATAAAAAAAAAGCAAATGATAGTCTCTGATCTCAAGGCACTTACAGTAGTCTAAAATGGAGGAGAAAACATGCAAACAAATATACAAAGCATGCTACATACAGGATAAGTAAGATAATTAATAGGAAGAAAACTCTGGGATGAAGAAGGATTGTAGAATGTTTCCTGTTGAAGGTGGGAGTTGGTTGGGACCTAAAGGAAGCCAGAGAGGTCAATCAGTAGTCAAAGTAGAGGAGGGAGTGTTTCCAGCATGGCAAACAGCAAGAGAAAATGACCAGACCTGAAAGACGGGACGTCTTGCTCATGGAACAGTGTCAGTGAAGAGTTTGTGTTGGGGAGAAGATGTGAGAAGACTGGACAGTAAGAGGAGATTAGGTTATGGGGATTTCAAATGCCAAACAGAGCATTCTGGAGGCAACAGGAAGGAAGCCAGTGGACTTCATTGAGTTATTGAGATATATACAAAGAAAGACAAGATAATCTTTTTTTTTGGGGGGGAGGGAAGAGGCTCCAGCAGCTGGGGGATGAGGAAAGGCTTCATGTGAGAAGAGGGTGCTGGAGCTGAACTTTGAAGGAAACTAAGGATTCCAAGAAGCAGAGACTGCATGGTGAGTAAGTGGCAGAGCCTGGACTCAAACTCTGGTTTTCTGACTCAAAGTCCAGTGCTTTTTCTACTAGCAGTTGTTGCTTTCATTTGGTCACCATTCATTCAACAAGCATTCAAGTACCTATTCTGTGTAAACTATGCTAAGTGCTAGGAGAAATATAAAGACAAAAAATGACAAGTAATTGTCTCTAAGGAGGTTACAACTTATTTATTAGAGAGATGAAACATAGGCACAAATAACTACATAAAAAGTGTATAAGACATGTAAAAAGATTTCAAGAGAAAGAAAAATTAATATTTAATAATAACTATCATTTATATAGTGTTCATTATGTGCCAGGCATTATGCTAACTGTATTATAATTGTTATCTCATTTGATCCTCATAATAACCCTGCGAGGTAAGTGCTAGTATTATTTCCATTTTACAGTTGAGGAAACTGAGGCAGAGATTAAATGACTTGCCCAAGGCCACAGAACTAATAATAATCTGAGCCCAAATTTGAATTTAGGTTTTTCTGACTCCAGGACCAACAACACTATCCACAGAGTCCTTTCATTGAAAAAAAAGATCAGAATTTCACCAAGGAGGTATGTAGTAATTAAAATGGTTGAGGTCTTAAACTGTAGTGATTAAAATAGTGGAAGATATAAATTGTGATAGATATAAGAGAGGGTGAGTAAATTTGACTGCAGAAAATGTTTCACTACAGTGTCTTGGTTTTTAAATCAAATATAAGGTGGTCGCCAGGGAAATATTCCCAATTATTCAAATACCCAAGTCAACTGGGTTTTATAGAGATTTTTAATTAATAATATAATGAGGAATTAGAGAAAGAGAGAAAGAGTAGGAAAGGAATAATTATGAAGGGCCTCAAGCCAATATGGCCTAGACCTGAGTCTTAAGAGAGAGAATCAGTCAGTCAATTTTTTAACACTCACCACAAGGTCTGCCTAAACAAGGATTCTTGTGACACCAGGCCAGCTCCATCTCAGCTGACTTCACCAGAGAGAGTTCCAGCCAGAGTCCTCCTTAGAGATTGTCCTCCAAGAGCTTCCCTTCTCCAGAGCCTCCCTCAAGAGATTCTTCCCAAGTGATCCTCATCAGAGATCCTCCAAAAGGATTTCTCCAAAAGGATATATCCTCAAGAGATTCTGCTTTTTCTTATATAGGGGTTTTTCTCCCATGTCACCTCCCCTAAGTCCCTACATCTACCAATCACTGTAGACGCTTTCCAAAGGACTGCCCATCTAAATTCCTGCTAAGTCGACCAATCTCCTCAGTAAGTCTGAACGAGAGAAAACACAGCTGAGTCAACTAATCTCATCAAGAGAAAACTTGCCTGACTCTTTTAGGTACCTAGCCTCCCATTGTATCAATTCTAAAAACAGGCCTGGCTCAAAGAGCTCCTTGCCTTATTATAAGCATGGGTCCAAGTACTTTCATTGTTTAGCAAGGAGTTTTCTCTCCTAAAGCAGTCTTAAGTACAGGTAGAGTAGGGGTCCTCCCATAGCAAGGAGTTTTCTCCCCCAAAGCAGTCTTAAGTACGGTGGAATAGAGGTCCTCCCATTTCTGATCCTGGCGAGTTCTCACATCAAAATGGGGAATGTTTCTCAGTAGGGAATTTGTTCCAATTAAGAATTCCCCGATGGGGAAATTTTTAACATTCACAAGTCTGAGAGATTTCAAGATTTACAGGTATCATCCTTCAATCTAGACTTGAAGGATAGGTATCAAGCAAAGAAGAAGTGGGAGAACAAAGGCATTCTGGGCACAGAAAATACTAAGTCAGGAGACCAGTCTAGTTTAGATGGAGTATTAAATTATTTGAGGATGTCTTATGTGAGGCAAGACTAGAAGAGCATAAAAAGACTGAGGCAGAGACTTTGAATACAAGATAAGGAATCTGGAATGCATCCAGCAGACAATGGGTAGGAATCAAAGATTTTTGTACAGATGAATAATGCCATGAATAGTGGTGTGGTGTTCACTAACAGGATTAATTTGACAATATTATTCAGGATTAATAAGGTGTGGCAGAGATGAAATGAAGAGATCTAAGTCTTTAGAATTGTGAATTAGGCAATGATGATTTAAGAAAAGGATAGGTAAAAGAGGTATTTCAGAGACTGAATCAACAAGGTCTGGAAACTGATGAGATATGATACTGTGGAAGATCTAAGAAACATGGATATTCCCTGTCATACAGGAGCTTACATGTAGTTGGGAGAGATAAATATAGCACATGTGAAAGATTTAGAAATATGGTAATTTTTTGATACTCACAACTCACAGTAGTAAGTATAAGAAAGGGAAGATCAAGGTGGCTTCTGCCCTCATCAAAATTTAATTGGGAAAGTTGATTTATAATTTCTGATAAATTAATTCACACTAAAACATTAATGATTAATAATTTGATTTAATATTTTATTCTACTTAGGGTCACTTGCATTTAAAAGTGGTATTGTTAAGAATAAAGTGTCTTAAACCTAAGAAATGAATCTTGAATAGTGGTGATTACAGGGACCATTGACAGACTATGTAGGGAGACATTTTTGAGCAGAGGCATCTTTCAGCACTTCCCCTAAAATCCGAACCCATAGCTGAAGGACAATGCTAATGTCAATCCAAGATAAAGTATGAAATGGTGCTGTTTATTGACTTAAACATTATTGTGGTAGTTATCACTAACCACCTTTTCTAAATGATAATTTTCTTCAGGATAATATTAATTTATTTCCTCTTGCCCATCCCCTGGAAAATTAAGGACAAATCAAGCTTCGTGTACCTTTAATTTGTATACTCAAAATAAATGAAATGGGAGAAGGTTCTCAATTTGGTAATAAAATACTGAATTCTTTTATTACACCCTTTTTCTTCCTTAGAGTCAAAGTGATGGTTTGTTAATACTGGTAGGATGCCTACTGTACCCTAGGTACCATATAGAAACTATGATGAGCACCAGTTACCTCTTTCTTAGCTATCAGTGCTGTTCTTCTGATATTCATGGCCTCACTTCAGGAACTGACATTCTTTTTTTTTTAAGTTTTCTTTATTTTATTCCAGTAACACATTTTCCATGGTTACATGATTCATGTTATTTCCCTTCCCTCTTCCATCCCCCCTCCCAGAGTTGACAATCAATTCCAATGGATTATACTTGTATTTTCACTCAAAATCTACTACCATATTATTCATTTTTGTAATAGAACAATCTTTTAAAACCAACACCCCAAATCATAAACCCAAACAAACAAGTGATAAATCATATGTCGTCTGCATTTTTCTACTCCAACAGTTCTAGGTGTGGCTAGAATTCTTTTTTTCAAAACCCCCTCAGAATCATCTTGGATTATTGTGTTGTTGTTAGTAGCAAAGTCTATTACATTTGATTGTCCTACAATGTTTCAGTTACTGTGTATAATGTTCTTCTGGTTCTGCTCATTTCACTCTACATCAGTTCATGGAGGTCTTTTCAGTTCTTTCTGATATCATCCAGTTCATCATTCCTTACAGCACAATAGCATTCCATCATCATCATATGCCACAATTTGTTCAGCCATTCCCCATCTGAGGGACTTACCCTCATTTTTCAATTTTTTTTGCCACCACACAAAGCAAAGCTATAAATATTTTTGTGTAGACAGATCCATCCCCGTTTTTCTTTATCATTTTGGGGTACAAACTGTTAAGAGAGTTTTCATTAATTTCTTCCTTTTTCTATAAAAGAGGAAAAGGAACAAGAGAATTTCTGAGTAAGAGACCCCCTGCTATTCAGATTGTCAGTTGGTGACAGTTAGAAGGGTGTGGCTGAGTACTGTTTATAAGCTGCAGATCCTTGGAAAGGGCTTTCCTCTCTGGATCTCTTGGGGAGAGGTTGTGCTGCTAGCAATCTCTGGTTGGAGACAGAGAACTGAATTAAGGCCTTAATAGCCTTATTTATTATCAATGAACTTGGGTAGATAAGGTAGATAGATAGTGGTTATAGTATCAGATAGAGAGTAATAAAAGTAGGAGAAGGCTTCAGCCTAGCAGATGATACTGTTCTCTGAGGCAGATAGATGTAGAGTTTTCTAGAAAAATTTAGTTAGGATTGGGATCTTGGGTATAGTTATAATCTATCATGAGATTATTTTTACTTTCCTCTTTCCTATCCGTATTTCCTAATAATAAACTAAGAGTTTTGCATTTAATAAATCACACGCTGGCTTTTGATCAAACTCCTGTCCCCCCCTAAATTTAAACCTTCACAAAACCTAGTAGTCTTATTGCTGGATCAAAGGGAATGCATTCTTTTAGAGTCCTTTGGGCATAATTCCAAATTGCCTTCCAGAATGGTTGAATCAATTCATAATTCTACCACTAATGCATTAATGTCCCAATTTTGCCACATCTCCTTCAACATTTATTATTTTTATTTACTGTCATATTGGCCAATCTGCTATGTATAAGGTGGTACCTCAGAGTTGAAGAACTGACATTCTGAGGATGGTGTATAGGTTAAAAAGTATCTGATTATATAATTGAAAACTGTATGATGTAGGACACACACTGTTCTGTCTCGTCTGCCCCTATATAGATATGTACAATTTTTGTTTCTGGGGGGAAGTGATGGGTAATGAATAGCAAAGTATTTGGTTGTAAGGATATGTGTGTGTGTGTATGTGTGTGTATGGGATGTCATTCTTTTTTCATTTGCTTCTTAGAAGGATTTTCTTTGATTTACTAAATTGCAAGCTCCCTGAAGGCAGAGATCATGTCTTATTTATCTCTGCATTTCTTGAAGAACCAGCTTCAGAGTTTTTGACAGAATATTAATTAATTAGAATTTATCTCTGCATAGCGGTGCTGAATTGTGAATGAAAAACCAAACAATACAATTGAGAAAGTGGTGGCCATTATAGCACCCAAGATAATTTACTAAAAGAAAGAAGATGTTGTCCCCGTAAGCCAGTTAAACCAATTGCTTTTTCTCTACCACATTTCTCATGATCTATTGCCTTGATCCAGGGAATCAAGACCAATGCAAACAGATTACAGAATTTTGAAAGACTGGGAAACTGTTACTAAAAGGAATTGGGTATGATATAAATATGTAAATACTTATTGTCATAAGTACCAAGTACTTAAGCTGATGTAACTTTAGGCTCTCCAATTTACTCATAGCCCAGAAAGAAGGACTATCAATCAAGAGTTTTCAGTGTACAGAAGAAGTCACTCACCAAACTATTTATTTTTATGTCCTTGAAATGCTTTTTGCTGCTGTTTTATAGATAGGACTCCCCAAAAGCTTCTGACCAAAATATTTTATGCAGTGAGCCTTTGTGTAAACAATACTAATTCTTAGTTTTCTCTCTTATTTCTTCTACTCCACATCCTTGTCATCCCAGTGTTTTTTTTTTTTTTTTGGTCTCTGCCCCCTTAGGTAGTTTTTTGGGCTGCTTTGAACCTTTAATGTTGGATGTCATCTGCATAATACTTTTTTTTTTAACTGTAAAGTTTTCTTTGTTTTATTAAATGTTTATTTTGTTAAATGTTTCCCAATGACATTTTAATCTGGTTTCTAGGTAGCCCATTTGGCAATTCTGTTCTTTATTATGTTTCTGCTATTTTTTTGGGGGGGGTTATTTTTTTATTGTATTATTTTTTTAATTTTATAATATTTTATTTGATCATTTCCATGCATTATTCATTAAAGACAAAGATCATTTTCTTTTCCTCCCCCCCACCCCCTGTAGCCGACGCGTGATTCCACTGGGTGTCACATGTTTTCTTGATTCGAACCCATTGCTATGTTGTTAATATTTGCATTAGAGTGTTCATTTAGAGTCTCTCCTCTGACCTGTCCCCTCAACTGCTGTGGTCAGGCAGTTGCTTTTCCTCGGTGTTTCTACTCCCACAGTTTGTCCTCTGCCTATGAATAGTGTTTTTTCTCCTAGATCCCTGCAGATTGTTCAGGGACATTACACCGCCACTAATGGAGAAGTCCATTACCTTCGATTATACCACAGTGTATTAGTCTCTGTGTACAATGTTCTCCTGGTTCTGCTCCTCTCGCTCTGCATCACTTCCTGGAGGTTGTTCCAGTCCCCATGGAATTCCTCCACTTTATTATTCCTTTGAGCACAATAGTATTCCATCACCAACATATACCACAATTTGTTCAGCCATTCCCCAATTGATGGGCATCCCCTGGTTTTCCAATCTGCATAATACTTTTAACACCAATTGGATACATGATATCAATTAGAGATTTTCCTCCACCATTATTGAGATCACAACTCATACATGTTTTCTCATCATGTTTGATTTTTGTCTATGTCCTCCCATAAATCTTCCAGAGATGGATCTACCCAAAGGGATAGAAGTCTTTCTCTTGGGTCTTTAGCAATTTGTGACTACCAGTGTAGTTCTCAGGTGGTCCATTTATTTTCATTCCTCATTTTTTGCTGCACAACTAGCTTACTTTTGGTTCAGATCATACCTTATTTACATGATGTCTTTAAAACAATTTTTTTTTTGTTACAATACTCACTTTATTTCCCTCCGTCCCCTCCACGTACCCTTTCTGCAGCCAACGCGCAATTTCATTGGGTATTACTTGTGCCCTTGATCAGAACCTATTTCCATGTTGTCGTTTGCACTAGGATTACAGGGTGTCTTTTTAATAATTTTATTGACATGATGATGCATTTTATGTTACTTATGCTCACCATGTATTTATCCATTGACACTGCATTTTTAACTTTTCAGAGGTCATAGAATGCCTTAATAAATGACCGTCTAACTTTGCTGGAGAATTCTGCTATTAAAAAAGATGGAGTTTTCGGGGCAGGGAATTAGTTTGGATTGACTGAAAGTACTGAGAAATTTCTCAAATGTGATCCAGTTCATTTTCTTCCTCTTACTAAATACTAATTCATTGTGGGCACCAATCCAATTGCTTATGGTTGGAATAATATTTATCTTTTTTTTTCCAATGTGGTTAGTGAGGACCATCTCTTTTTATCTGTCATGAAGAAAATTTATAGTATTTTGAGTCTCAATGTAATCAGCACAATATAATTTGTGAACAGAATCATCAAGAGGATCTTAACATCTTAGAGAATCTTTCTTTCTTTTGGACCTTTGGTAGAATAGCCACAAAGTCAGTGAACAGAGGAATACACTTTGGTGCTCATTGATTCTACCTCCAAAGGCTCTACTGCAGATTCTGGTTGTTGGTGGATTATCTCATAGTTCTAATACATTTCTTGAAATCATATTGTTGCCTGGTCACTCTCATCTTAGAATGCCCATTTACCTAAAGTCAGGAGAGGATAAATAAAATAAACAGTCTTATATGACTAAAAATCAGCTCCCAGAGTTTCATATGCTTTTTTGGAGCCAGGCAGGGAAAATCTATTCATGCTCTGTGGGTATAAACCACCAGGAAGAGCAAATCCAAGCATCATCTAAGGACAGGCCCTCATACCCTAGTACAGAATGTTTCTTTAAAAAGGGCAGCACAAGTTCAATCATTCAAATAAGGAGAGAGGGAAGGTGTGAGTCTGTATGTCAGGGCAAAGAGTAGTCTAAAACTACTCAATAAAACATGTTGATCAGTATTTTTTGCTGATTTTTTAAAAGGTGACTTATTAAGACTAGGTATAAGGAAAATAAATCTTAGAATTTTTATCTTAAATGTTATTGAACCGAATGCATCAGTAAAATGAAAGAGTCACAGAATGGATTGAAAAACAGAATCCAGTAATTTGCTATTTATAAGAAACATAATTAAAAATGAAGACATATACATAGTTTCTCTTGGATTTTATTATTGCTATATATAAAAATGTTGACTTTTTGAAGCTTATTTTGTATTCTACTTTACTGAAGATATTAGTAATCTCAGTTTCCTTATTGATTCTCTGGGGTGTAAAAATGGAGATGTGAACCCTAGACTTCAATCCCCAGAAGTCCTTGCTAGTTCCCAGATTGCCCTGTAATCTCCCGGAGTCCTCACTTGAGTGCGAGAACACAATGGCTATTTAAACTGACTGTACCTCCTACTCTCTCTCCCTGCTTCCGCTTCCAAGCACACTGGTCTCTCAAGATGTAGAGTAAGTGAAATTGAATAGGCCTTTCGGCCCTCCTAGGCACATGCTTTCTTATTTTGTATTTTCTTTATTTCTTAATCTTTAACAAACCTCATAAAAATATAATACTTTTAGCAGAGAAACTAATTTTTAATCTTAACAGGGGTTTTCTAAATAAGTCATTATGTTGGAAAAATAATAGTTTTGGCTCCTAAGAAATAGCTTTTTGCCTTGCCTATGCTTATGCCTTTAATTTCTTTCTCTTCTTTTATTGCTATCACTATCATTTTTTAAACTCTTACCTCATGTCTTAGAATACTCCAAAGCAGAAAAAATGTAAGGCCTAGGAAATTGGGGTTAAGTGATTTTCTCAGGGTCACATGGTTAGGAAGAGTCTGAGATCATATTTGAACCCAGGACCATGGGCCTGGCTCTCTATCTACTAAGCTAACTAGCTCCCCCTATCACTAACATTTTTGCTAATTCTCTGGTCTAATTTTAGTATATGTCCTGCCAAAGGGAATACTATCACTATCCTTTTTTAAATGATGCCAAAAAACAATGGCGTAAGGAGGGGGCATCTTTGCTTTACTTCCATAGTTATTAGATATGTTTCCAAATAGCAAATGATATCTTAGTTTTTAGATATTCTTTCTCGAATTAAAAAAAAATCTCTTTATGCGTTTTATAGGTTTTAAGGACCAATGAATACTATATTTTGTCAATAATATTTTAAATAATCATGGGGTTTGGAATTTTTGTTTTTAATGTAATTAAAAATGGTCATTATTTTCCTAATGTTGAACCATATTTACATCTTTTCTATAATATACAGCTTAATTGTTGTGAACACTTTTTTTGTATATACTGCTTTTTGCTAGGGTTTTCTTTTTTAATATAGCTTCCCCACCCACCAACTACATGTAAAAGCAAATTTTAATATTTGTTTCCTAAGATTTCAAGTTCCAACTCCTCATAGGGTTTTATTTTTAAGATTTGAGTTGTGTTTGATTAGTGATATTGGTCTATAGTTCTCTTTCTTTCTTTTATCCTTCTATTTTAGGTATCAGGATAAGATTTGTCTCATAAAAAGAATTGAGTGGAGACATGCTGAACTAAAGTGAAACATTATAATAAAATTTTATTATCCAAAAAACAGAAGCTGAAATCATGATTTTGAATAAGACAACAGTAAAATTAGGTGTTGTCAAGAGAGTCAAGTAAGGGAAACTAAATTATACTCAAAGGCATCATGGATAATAAAATATTTTAATGTCAAATATTTGTATACCAAATTATGGAGAAAGTGAACTTCAGGAAAAAGCTAACTAAAACACTGAAAATGCCTAGAAAGTAAGGTATTCATTATATTTGATTAACATTAATTTTTTTCTGACACGTCCAGAAGAAGGACAAACAAGCAAGAAATTACATATTTATGTTTGTAAACAAATCAGGGTCAGTCCATCAGTTCATTTTTATGGAAAAGGGTGGAACTGTATAAAGAATAATTCTAATTTTCAGCCAACTAGAGTATTTAAATTAATACTTATGAGGACACAAAGTGTTGCTTTGACTATTAATAGATACACTATGAATTTTAAAATCATGCGATGTATTTACAAATTATAAAATAGCATCTGACAGTGAAGAAGCTATCAAACACAATTGGTGGGGATAGGCAGCAATAATATTTTGCAACCCACAATTTCAAGGAACTGAGAAACATTTTAAATACTTTAGTCAACAGAGGGGAAAAATAATTTTATTTGTGGAATTTTACAAAGTGTAAATCTAACCAAGGAGAACAATATTTTCCTTTTCAAAAAAATATTCTACATTGAAATATAGAACATGACAAAGAGGATCATATAGGAAACTGTGAACTTTTGTGCTATAATTTATTTTTTAAATGTATATTTTATTTAATAAGATAGTTGGGTTACTATTTGAACTTTTTGTTTTCTTCTATGTATTTTTGTGTTTTGTTTTTGTTGTTGTTGTTGTTGAAAAATACTACTTTCCACTTACCCAAGATTATTCAGGGAAGCACAAATGAGAAGAAATAACATCTGAGAAAAGAGAGCCTGGAATGAGAGAGGAGGCTTTTGGTCAAATAGAAAGTTGAGGAAGAGAAGAGGAAACTGCTAAGCAGAAAGGGATCTCCGAAGAGAAAGGTATGCAGGCGTTGGCTAAGTATTTTCAATTAGGCAATGTTTGGAAGGTAGGGAAAAGCAAGCCAAGAAATGTAAAATTGTGAAAAACAACATGCCAAAACTTGACTTTTCAGACTCTTGAAATGAAATGTAAACATATTTGACATGCAGCAAAATGAACGAGATCCAGGCCATGAGACTGATCTCTGTGTGGGCCATGTAGCTTTCTTTTGTTTCACAGTCATACATGATGCTTCTGACTCCAGCCAGCCATCTTGCAAATAAATGCGTGTCATTAGCCACATGCAGAATTGAGTGAGAGAATGTGAATGGCTCAGCGCAAATCCATCCTTCCTCCCCTCCTGGAAACAATTCAAAGGGCAGGCCCTCCTAATGATGGGTCAATATGTCATCTTTGTCTATAAAAGGCAGCACATTTTGACATGAACATTTGGCAGATCGTCTATCCACTTATGTCATTGGTTCAGCAGTCATTCTTTCCTTCCTCTTTGCCAGGGTTCTTGAATGGTTTGATGAATGGGAAAAGAGTATTTTATTTCTCTTCATGTCTTTCTTAAGGACATTTAACATTTCCTGTAATTTATTGTTTTCAAAGTCCATCTAATTTTATTCTTAATTCAAAAAAAAAAAAGTCTCACATCTTTACTTTGTGTCAAGTTGTATTCTAAAAGATGTATTTAATTCCTCCCTGACATTTACATTACATTCTTTGACAATTCTCCTTGCTCCGTCCTTCTTCATCTGGGGAAAAAGTCATTGTTTTCCCTAGAAAGGAAGCCCCATTGGTGATCTCCAGCATACTGCATAAGGGAAAGAAGTAGAGATGTCAGTGTGAGGCTGGGTGTAATGCTTTACAAATAAAAAAAAAACCCTAAAAATCTTGTTTTATGTAAGACTCCATGTAATACAGTGTAAGAATAATAAAGATTATTGTTTTATAACTCCACACAGGTCTAGTTCTTTTACCTTGCATCATGTTAGGAGTTTTTATAGCCATCTTAAAGACTTTGTTATCTTTGGCAGAAGCCTGGTGGCTTGGCTCAGGAAGCAGGCAGTAACAATGATATCAGTTCCTTTTTTTTTTCCCCTGGAACACCATGTTACCTAGAATACATGAGAATCTGGCAGAGGGTTACATTTTCTTCCCCTGTATCCCTTTCACACCATCTGTTTGGGTGTGCTAGAATCCACTGGAATGTCTTTACAAGGTGTCAAAACTCCAGGAACTCCACTCTATTTGGCAGCTGAAAGAGAAAGGATAAAGTTATCATGGGAGTCAGAGAGAAGAGAGAATCCTGGGGCTAGTCTGTCACAATTACAAAAGAGACAATTTGCGGTATGTTAGAATCCAGTATTGGTGTGACTTTCTCGTAGAGGTATTTTAGATGGAAGACTCAGGAATGGCTGTCATGGAGGTACCTTGATCCTCAATGAAGGGAACCCCATGTGAAGCTGTGAACTATTTCACAGCCATTCATGTGCTCGTCCAACATTCTTTAAAAATGGCAGCTCTAACATGGGCAGTAGGGAAATGGGATTTGGTCCAAAGCAGCAGCTGGTTTCAATGAGCTGTATTTGCATGGATGGCTGTAGAACCATTGTACCTTGGGGTCACTTCAGGTCAGCATCTCAATGCAGATTTCCTACTTTAGAACATGAGAGTTTAGGCTGGCACTGTTATTCCCAAGATTCCCGGAGAACAGGAAACTTGGATTGAATCTTCAGAGTTCTGTGGGAAAGTAGAGATTGGCTTATAACTATGTTTGTTTACAAGTTCATGGAGGAACGTGCCCCTCAGATTCAATAGCTTATATCTGTAAGTTTAAGATTGATATGCTAGCTAGGGAAAGCATAATATTTACTAAAAGTAATATCACAATGCAGTTTATCTATTTAAAAAATGCTATGAAACACTTAGAGTCTATAAAACATAAAATCTTAATATTGCTTCAGGATTTCCCTCATTTAAAATATATATCAAACCATTGTCTGATTGAAACTAAACATAGTTAAACACATATAGATATAAATTATATAATTTACATTTATTATCCTTAATCCAGGTACACATGCAAACACATTTGTATATATAAATTATGTATGAAATACTCATAGTTAAAATTTATGTGGCTATATTTGAAACTGTGACATCAGAGATAGGCTTAAAACATGTTTAATTACATTACCGGTTTGTATAATCAGAGTTAGAGCTACTGATAGATTTTGCTGACAAGAATTATGGAAAACAGAAGCTAATTCAGGACTGTACTATTACAGCTATCACAGGGGAAGAAAGTCTGAAAAGTAAAATTAAATCCTTACATACTTTATTTTCTGTTGGAATTTTATCTTGGAAAAAAAAGCCCCATAGTTCCCAAATAAACAAATTGTGGGGGAAAACCATAGTCACAAGGACTGATAGCTTTAAAAATGTAATATTCCTTTGTGCTATTTTGTTTTTCCATCTATAAAATATATTCATTTCCTATGGCCTTTTAAAGAAAATACTGGCTTATGGAAAATAGGCAAAAAATTAGATATTGGCATAGGATGCAAAAGGTATTTAGGGATTGGTATAGTTTTTAAAAATTCTATACCATCCACAACACTTTCTCTGCTGGTTCTGAGGCTTTTTGAATGACCAAACTTCGGTGTAAAAGTTTCTGCCATGACACATATTTAAAGGTTGTCCTTTCTAAAAAATGTAGGCACTTAATAATCCTTCAAGAAATATGTGCCAATGATAGCTTGAAATATTTTCTGATGGAAAGAAAGCATTTTAACTTTATAATTACAATGTAGATGTTATTTTATGTATTTATGGGTAAATATGTGCAGGAATATGTAAATATATATATATATTGGCCATACCTGTGATTTCATCAATATAGGGAAATCCTGAATAAGAGAACTTCTCTACCAATGCAGATTGGCAACAGCTTTGTAACTTATCTTTATAGAGAGATCCCTGTGGGGAATGGAGAGGAAAAATCACATATACACATATATTCCCAAATATATACATATATAGATGTACAGTCACACCTATGATCTATTACTTATATGTATAACTATACATATATATTTCCTGGTAGGTGGCCATTCTTAAGATGCTTCCAACCAAGTATATTTGTATAAAAACCTTATTTTTTGAGGGAACATAACTATCCTAGTAGAAATGACGTAAACATAGATAAGGACTAAGGTCTAAAATTAAGCACCTGAAAAGAATTGTGTGGGTAGCATTCAAGAATTTCAGAAGCAATATTGATTAGATATTACAAAGCCTGACAAAGAAATTCTAATTCATGCATATTCATTTTTACAATCCGACTCCTGAATTTGTTCACTCACTCATTCATCTTTTATGTGTAAGTCCTGTCCCTTCTCTCCCAAATGGCAGAGATATAGTTATTAAAAACCCAATTGTATGCCTAAGACTAATAATATTGAAGGGAGCAGGAGATATTCCTCTCACTTGGTACTCTCTTCTCTCTGAGAAAAGCAGAGTGCTTTCAGATCCCAACTTCCTGCTTTCCTTCCTGGCAAGAATGAAAGTCTCTCTTGGAGAAGAGTGGGGGAGGAAAAGGCTAGAGATGTCTATTCTGCCTCTTTTTGCACCATACTAAGTTTCCTTGTCACCTGAGAGCCCTCTCGATGTATGAGGCTCTTTTTGCTCCAGGTGGAGCCTCACTACACAGATAAGCCTCCTTTTCCTTATCCTTGTTTAGTCAACATAATTCACAGTATCAGTGAAAGAGAAGGTCCAAGGCTGCTCTTCCACATTATGTCTATATCCTGTGCTATTCTTTAAAATTAAATAAGAAAAAATGGAATATTAAAATAAGAGCACTAAATAGGTAAGAACTAAAACATATAATCAAAATGAAATTTGAAAGTGTGATACTAGATAAATAAAGTCAGTAAGAAAGAAAGAATGAATAATCTTTTTTCTTCCCCATTCTTTGTGCTACACTTTTCCCTGGTTAATCATAATAAAAGTCAAGGTTCACACTGATTATGTTATAAAACTCTGGGGTCTAATTGACTCAAACTTATTTTAATCAATACTATGTGCATCATGTGAGGTAAAATGGCATTCCTTTCATATTTCCCTGTTACTCTAGGCATAATCCCATAACTAATAATTAAGAAGAACTGAATTTATTTCCATTTGGATCAGAAACTCCTCCCTATTGGATATTTGATGCATATTGTTTCCTGAGAGAACCATATGATGTCCCAGGCTTCCTTCAATGAAACCAAATTCACCTTTGTCTGATTAGGTTCTTTCTATCTCAATGTTAGTTTTGTTCTCTAGGGCTCTTCTTTTAAAGGTCAAGTCCAAATATATGGCGCAGGCATATTAACTGGCCATCAACTAATCAATCATTTGCAATGTGAAGTCAATGGGGCAATGTAGAAGAAAGGAAAAAAAATAAAACCCTCAGACATTATCAAGAATTTTCTTTGTGGAGAGAATGTCACACCTTGTTAAGGAGACATCATCATTGCTGGTACCAAGTTCTCATTAGTGAGGACAATGAGCATCTAGGGAAAATGCTTGGGTGTGCCTACCATATATAGGAATACATATATATATTTGTGAAATAAAAAATTGTGCCATATACCTTACAGTTGAGGAGGGTATTAAAGACTGTCTAGCCCATGGCCTTCCTTTTACAGATAGGGAAACAGATCGAGAGGAGAGGTGGCTTTTTCAAGGTCACAATGGTAGTGAGTAAAAGTGTTGGGATTTGAGCCTTGAGTCTTTGATGGCAAGTTCAGTTTCTACTGTAGCTCTACTAATTGAGGAAATAACATCGAAGATGGAAAGATTAAAATGAATGTGGGAGAACAGATGGCCTGGAGCTGTTCTGAAATAAACCCCAAAGGTCAGGGATCTGGGGGTAGTGAAAGAAAACTGGAGGAGAATTTTTGAGACTGGTACAGACAGAATTCAGTAATACCAGCACAGAAAGACCCAATTACTTCCCAGGAGGTCATCTTCAAAAACAAAGGAAAACTTTGTGTGTCTGTGTGATTATGCACACACACACACACTATTGCCTTATTCATAAAGATATCACAGTTATAATGTAAGTGTAATTTTTTCTTTTCTTTTTTGTTTTTAATGAGCCAGTCTGTAAATAGATAGGGATTTATGGAAAATTTTTGACTCATTTTTCCAAGTTAGTTGAAATAATGGCTTCCATTGATATTGTTGCCAACTTCTAAATTAGTCTATAATCCCCATGTTCTTTTGATTCATATTCTGGCAGTTAAAACTCTTATAAAAGGTTACTAGCAAATTCTACTTTATTTTTTTAATCATACTATAAACTAATCAATGCCAACATAGTTGTCTATATTTAAATGGATAGGAGTAGGATGTGGATCTCCTCAGAGATATTTTATGAAAAAAGTAATGATCATTACTAGATAATGTAGTCAAGGAAATTAGAAGTTTCATTGTAAAGTTGCATAGAGTAATAATATTTTTATGTTTTTTCCCATCTACCAGATTTTTGTTTCATTTTTTGAAAAATGACACGGACAGGAAATCTGACTCTTTATGAAAGGGAATGTTGTTAGAAAGTAGGATGAGAGATGTAGCATCTGCATAGCTAGAGACACAAATCATCACCGACCAACTCCATACTAGTGTTAGACATGTCTCTACCTCAGACCAGATTGTCTTCACTGATGCAGACACTTGAGATAGTCCCCGAAAAATATACATTGGATATGCTTTTATATCAGGTGGTTCAGTGAATAAACCTCTGAGCCTGGAGTCAGGAAAGTCTGAATACTAATCTAGCCTCAGAATCTATTAATGGTGTGACCCTTTGCAAATCACTCAACCTCTCTTTGCCCTGCTTTTCTCAATTGTAAAATGGGGACTATAATAAGCATGTACCTCACAGAAGGAGAAAAAATATTTTTTAAAATTTAAAATTTATTTATGTATCTATTTGTTCCATTAAAATTCCCAGGTAACTCTCTCATACTTCCTTTCCCTGCACCAGAGAAGGCATCATTTAACAAAAAGATATATGTATACATATAAAATTGTGTCTTGCTTATCAGTTTTTTCTTTGGAGGTGGACAGATCATTCTTCAAACAATATTTCTGTCACTATCTATAATGCTCTCTTTGTTCTACTTGTTTCACTCTTCATAATTTCATGTAGGTCTTTCCATGTTTGTAAAAAAGTGAACCTGCTCATCACTTCTTACAAAACAGTAGTTCCATCACAATCGCATGCCACAACTTTAGTCATGGTTTAGCCATTTCCCAATTGATAGGTATCCCTTGAATTGCTAGTTTTTGCCACCACAAAGTGACCTGCTAGAAATATTTTAGAACATATAGGATCTTTTCCTTTTTCCCTGATCACCTTACAAAACAAACCTAATAGTGGTGTTGCTGGGTCAAAAGATATATACAATTTTATAACTCTAAAATTATGACTAATTTTAGATTACTCCCCAGAATGGTTAGATCAGTTCACAGTTCCACCAACAGTGTATTAGTGTCCCCATTTTTCCATATCCTCTCCAACATATATCATTTTATACAATATTTTAATAGCATAGTACCTGGTACATAGTAGGTAGACATTTAATAAGCATTTGTCCTTTTCCCTCTATAATATGTCTCAAGCCTAAAACCTTTCCCCCCCTATTTTTGTATAGCTAAAGTTCAGTTTAGTCTCTCAATTACTTCTCACCAAAATCTCCTAATTTGTCTATCTGTTTACATTATTTTCTTCCTCTAATTTGTCTTCCAGATAGATCCCAAACAAATAATCTAAGATATTGATCTGAACATTAAAGTTCTTTGCTCAAGAAATGTTGATGGCTCCCTATTAACTTTAGGATAAAATACCAACTCTCAGTCTGTCATTTAAAGCCTGGAACATGTTTTAACCTCACCACAGTCTCCTAGAATTATTAGCTTCTCAATAATTTTAATTGAAGGAATGTCCATCAGTTGAGGAATGGCCTGAACAAGTTGTGGCTTGTTTGTAATGGAATACTATTGTGCTATAAGAAATGATGAGCCTTTGAATGTAATGGACTTCTCCATTAGTGGCAATGCAGTGTTCCTGAACAACCTGGAGGGATCTACGAGAAAGAACACTATCCACATTCAGAGGAAGAACTGTGGGAGCAGAAACACAGAAGAAAAACAACTGCTTGATTACATGGGTCGAGGGGATATGGTTGGGGATGTAGACTCTAAATGAACATCCTAATGCAAACACCAACAACATGGAAATAGGTTCTGATCAAGGACACAAGTAATACCCATTGAAATTGTGCTTCAAGGGGGCAGCTGGGTAGCTCAGTGAATTGAGAGCTAGCCCTAGAGACGGGAGGTCCTAGGTTCAAATCTGGCCTCAGACACTTCCCAGCTGTGTGACCCTGGGCAAGTCACTTGACCCCCATTGCCTACCCTTACCACTCTTCTGCCTTGGAGCCAATACACAGTATTGACTCCAAGATGGAAGGTAAGGGTTTAATTAAAAAAAAAAAGAAATTGTGCTTTGTCTATGGGAGGGGTAGGGGTAGGGGAGGGAGGGATAGAATATGATTTTTGTAACCAAGGAATAATGTTTGAAATTGACCAAAATAAAAAAAAATGATGAGGCTTTCAAAAAAACCTGGAAAGACTTACATAAACTGAAGCAAAGTGAAGGGAGAAAAACCTGAAGAAGTAACACAGTAACAGCATTATTGTAGGATGAACAACTGAGAATGACCTATATATTCTCAGCAATACGTGATCCAAAACAATCCCAAAGACTCACCCACCTCCAGAGAAAACTGGTAGAATTGAATGCAGACCAAAACATACTGCATTTCACTTTCTTTGTTTTTTTTTGTTTGATATCTCTTTCACAAAATGACTACTAGGGAAAAATATTTTACATGATTGCACATGTAAAATCTGTATCGGATTGTTTTATTGTTTCAGGAAAGGGGAAGCTTTTCCTGAAACGATTCTGTTTATTATTTCTTATGGCACAATAGTATTCTATCACCAACATTTATAGTGAAATGTTATTAAAAAAGAATTGCTAGTTTCCTTCAAGGCTTGGCTCAGGTGCCTTCTTATATGAAGAGTGCTTTCTTGCTTACTTTAGTGTTTGTTCTCTCCTATACTTTGCTCTTGTTTATCTGTATACATGATGTCTGGGGTATTCAGGGAACAAACACTAATAATAATATTTTCCCTATAAATGTTGGTGATGGAATACCATTGTGCCATAAATAATAAGAAGAATCTTTTCAGAAAAAGCAGGTCAGATAAACCAGATTGAGGGTAACCATCCAGCTTGAGGCTTCAAACCTGTTGGTGAGTTAGTGGGTGTCTAGTGTAGGCATGTAGACTTCCTTTAGCAGAACAGGTGGATGAGAACAATTGGTTCTGTTGGTCATGAAGGTGGCTGAAGCAGGTACTATGGAGTGCAGAGAGTTTTGTGAGACTTCAAAGAGGTCAAGATCATCCTTTGCATCCCAGGCCATTTACAGTCATCCTGACATCTATCTTTCCACTGGAATTTCATGATTCTAGAAGAGAGAGTGAGGCTGACGACTTAGTGTAACTCTACCTTACTGAAATCCAATTCAAGTATAAGTCAAGGCATCACAGTGATGTTATTGGTCCTCTTGAAAACAAGGAACAAACAACATTTATCTGTGCACATGTGGTATTTCTCTAGTTAAATGGAAGCTCTTTGAAAGGAAATACTAATTTGTTTTTGTCTCACTATCCCCAGTGCATGGCACAGGGACTTGTAAATATTTAATATCTATATGCTTGCACAACTTGTAGATTTTCTGGAATTGAAGGTATGCTTTACAAGATGCAATAACATTCTAAAAAGACCAGTTATTGGGATTGGTCTATGGAGGACCATCTGTCATCTGGTTACTCTTCTCTGCTTAAATATACTGCTCTAATGGAAATACTGATGCCTTCTCCTCATACAGTCACTGAACCTGCATCTTTTTGTCCCTAGTCCAGTTGTGCCAAAAGAAGTGACAGGATACAAGTATTTTGACAGAAAGAAATGTTGGAGCCACATTGACAAAACAGGGAAAAGTTGAAAGATCAAAATAATTCAGGCTCTACACCTGATCTCTTATTGAATTATCTATCCACTTTAGGGGATGTATTGAGTAGAAGGAATAAAATTCCTTGGCTCCCAATCTTTTTTATCCTCTCTTTAAAAAGCATTTATGAAGCACCTTTATGCCTATAATATTTCATTAGACACTATATGGACTCCCTGGGAATATATAGTGAAATTGAGAACTGTTTAAAATGTCATCTTGAATTTCCCATGTAGATACACTCCAACCTGTCCCTCCAAAGAGATTTCTTAGGTGACCAACTCAAATATAATTGTTTAGTGTTCCAGGGCAAATGAGTCATCTCAGGGCCATAAAGAATTTAATACTCTCCAAATTTCTGACACTAAAATGATCCAGAATTAATATGAAAATTATACATATGTGTATATATATGTCTACATAAACACATATATATCTCCACATATATATATATCTATGAGAAAATGTAGCATGTATGTGTGTATCTTTGTCTTATTTTGTATTCCCAGTGCTTAGCAGAGTGTCTGGATCATAGTAGGTGCTTAGTAAATATTTATTGACTTACTGACAGACAAGAGATTAAAATTGAACTAAGAGATGAAGGCTGAAATTACTGTTGGAAACCAAAAACTCCTTTGAAAGCAAAACTAATATCTTTCATCCATTGGAGTATTGTGAAGACAAGAATTTGTTCCCAGAGAGTGTTCAGCAAATGTTTGTCTGTAACTTGACAAAAGAAATAGTAGGCTCATATACAATGGCAAGAGGGAACTACCAGGTTTCTATGTAAAATCAAAAGAAATATATGTCAATTGGCAGTTAGGTAGCACAGTAGATAGAGAACCAGATCTGGAGTCAGGATAATAAGGGTTCAAACCTAGCCTCAGATACTTCCTACCTGTGACCATAGGCAAATCATTTAACCTTAATTGCCCAGCCCTGGACTCTTCTATTTTAGAATTGATACTAATACAGAAGTTAAGAGTTAAAAAAAGATATATATGGCAAGGCGACAGAACCTTAGACCCAGGACATGACCATAAGGGTGATGCCAGAAGTATAATTAAATACTGTATTTAGCACTTCAAAACACTTTTACTTGAATACAAAGGATTTCTGCAAAAGTTCTTTGGCTTTAGAGTTGGAAGCTCAGAAATCTAGTCCATTCATTTGATTTTACAAATGGAATTGGGAGTTGTTGTATAGAGCATTAGCAGAACTTTCCTGTCTGATTTCGACTGTGCTAGTTTATCACTTGGGTGCGGTGGATGACTAAACCATCCCCTTGTTGTTCCTTGAACATGGAAGAAGTGGTTCAGTGGATCTTTACAAGGGGAATGGTCCACCTTGGCTCTTTCCCTTCCCATCTGAGAAGCATAGCAGGATCCTTTAAGCCTCTTCCTGTGTGATGTGGGAGCAAGGACATACCACACTCTCCCTAATCCAGCTGCCATGCAGTTATGAGCCTACGACAGCTAAAGCACGTGGCCTCTTGGGGTGAGCTTAAGATTAGTCCTCAGAGCCCTGGCTTCCTGTTTGATTTTATTTTCTGGAAATAGATGTCTGGACATGGACCTTGAGAAGGATATGCCTAGGCTGTGAGGTGGGTCCTTTGGATGAAGAGGAATAGTAGGAGGGGAAGTTTTTATATTGGATAAAGTGAACAGAAACAAGAGGAGGTGACCTAGCTTTGGCTTGGCAAGCCAATAGGCATACATTTTGAGGGAGTGGGGTAGAATGGAAGTGAAATGAAATAATGCATATTCAGCAGTCCTATAACGTGTTTTTAGGGTCTGATGAGGTTGCAATCTCAGTCTCTTGGGAAAGTGTAACAGTAGATAAGAATTAAGTTTCTGAATCCTTTTAAACTTTGTTGTTGTTTTTTTTTTTTGCTAATGGGTGCTCATGAGTGTTTTATTTTTTAGCATGCATTTCAATTACAGAAGAAGCAAACTCTTTCTGATAAGTAATAGAGGTCAAGACTATAAGAGGCTGCCAACAATTGGTGGAAGGGATATAACAAAAAAAAAAAAGAAAAGAAAGAATAAAGCTCAATAACTGCAAGAACTCTGGACAGGGAGTGGGAAGACTTGCTTTACAAATTTGGTTCTGCCAAAAGAATCATAAAGTAGAGAATCATGAAATATTAGAGTTTGGTGAGTCCTTAGGAGATGGTTTGGTCCAAACACTATCTTCTGCTGATGAGGAAACAAAGTCACAGAGGGCAAGTCTCATAGAATAAATTGTAGAGCACTAATTTAAATTCAGGTATTCTGATTCAGTCAAGTTTTTTCTCTAATCAGCTACTCTGCTTCTCCTCTCTCAATGTGATAAATCACTTAATTTCTCAAGGCATCCCATTTGCCAATGAGGAGATTGATAGAGAAGCCAAAGAAATCTAAAAGTACTCTTGTTTGAATATAATTTGAGCTAGTTGACCTCTGAGACCCCCGTTAGCTCTCAAATGTTGTGAAAAATAGTTTTTTTCCCCCTTGGTTGTCTGACATCATTAGTATAGAGAGGCCCCAGATGAAAGAACTCCTAGCAATGGAGATCAGCAACTGAGTACTATAGCTTTGATTACTTGTCTACAGCACTGAGAGATTCAGGGACTTAAGCCACACAGGCAATTTGCTTTAGGATGGGGACTTAAACCCAGGTCATCCAGGCTCCTAGACTACTCTCTCCATTCCATCATACTGCTTCTCCTTTGGGGGAAGTAAAAGGAGAAGAAAAGGACCACCCAGGTATAGTGACCAGGTTCTTCAATGTGGCAATTCTCCCATGGGCCTCTCTATCCCACGTGAAAATGCAGGTAAACCCTGGTTATTGTCACATTCATAAATACTGGAAATGAGACTTATAATTATGCCTTACTTCACTGACAGCTCACCTTGATTTCTCACCATGCTGCTACTAGCACTGAAGTGTCTCATTGCTTTATGGTAGCCTATAATGGAATGTAATATAACAATGTTTCACAGGCGATCCTGCCCAATCAGGCCAGGTAACAGGGCACTAGGCTGTCATTTTCATCATGAGGAAATAGGTCTTTTGGTGTAATTTTCCTCCAGTAATTAGTCTCTCTGTGATTTTTAGACTGTGTGTCATGTTGTGAATGCAACATGTTCGACAGCATTCCTGCCGAGGAAATATCTTCTATGATGGGTAAGCAAATACCATCTTTCATTAAAAACATCAGAAAAATTTCATCTGAAACTTCTGAACAGTCAGGGGGAGGAAAACTCCTAATGACAACAAAAAGCCCACTTATGCCAGGAGCCACATGACTGGGTCTCAAAATACAGTATGACATGTTGGTTTTCAATTCATGCCTCTGACCCATGGGCTGGTTCTGACTTTTTAAAAATTGGCGATTACTTATCTTTTTTGCCAGATGATGTTGTTATCTAAGGAAGGTCTGAGAGCAACAGAAATGACCTGATTCTTAACCAGAGAGTGTCTTTGTATTTAAATTCTTCATGGAATGAACTTAGTAAGAGGTATGATGGTGTGGGGGAGCCATTTCTACATTGGCTGTAAGGAAGACCTGAATTTTAGTTCTGCCTCTGACCTTTATTGACTACATGATTGTGGAAATAATTTAGTTTTTCTGAGCCTCAGGCAATTTCCTAAGGCCTATCTTCTAAGGTTGGGCACTTCATTGCCCCCATGTGATAAAATTATAGGTTCATAATCTATTGGTAACCTGATACTGCTAATTTATACTTCTCTTCCTTTTGGTAAAGGAAGATTTGTGTAGAGTGAAGCCCCTTGCCCTTCCTCTAGAAAACGGCCCATCATCAAAAGAAAACAAATTGACTAACCTTAAAAATTAGACCCATTCTGGATATTAACAGCCCTTGAAGACATGGGACTTTAACACCTCCTTCAATTCCCCTGACTTTATTGAGGAAGAAATAGAGGTCCAGCTCTACGTGTGGGAACTCAATGACAGACGCCATTCCTGTTAGACTAGGTTAATGTGAAAAGAGAATAAATCAACTGCAAAATGACAGAGATCCAGACAGTGCCAAAACTTGAACTAAAGCTCTCTGGCTATATGTCAATGTTCTAATGACTTATATAATTCAGATATATCTAAAGAAACTCCCTTCACATCTCTATTCTCTGCCACAGTCAGATTCACTCATGAAATGGGTTAATTTGGTTCCTTTGTCTACCTAGCTCAACTTTACTGAATAATTGCATTCTTCTCCCTTTCTTTAGGGATGGGCAAAGCTGCTCACTTGGAGAAAGACAAGAAGTGCTTAATATTCAGTTTAGCCAATCACAGTAACCAAATTGAAATTTGGTTGTAAGTTCTCTATACATGCAGGAAGAGTGAGCAGAACAAGGAAAGAGAAAGACTCTTCTTGGGCAAGATTATACCTTCTGGGTATCAGTGTTCACAGAAGGCTCTGAACCTTTGCTGGACTCTATAGCCCTGGATTCTATATACTGCTTCAAGTATTTGAAGGACCAACATGTTCAAGAGGGTTGATTCTTTTTTTTAAATTTTATTATTTTATTTTAATTTTTAATTTCAAACATTGTTCCTTGGTTACAAAAATCATTTTCTTTTCCTCCTTCCCCTTCCCCCACCCCTCCCATAGCCAATGCTCAGTTAAGAGGGCTGATTTTATTTGACCCCATATGGTAGAACCAGAAGAAACTGGTGAAAGTTACAAAGAAAAAAACCTTCAGCTTAATGTCAGGAAAAATTTCGTAATGATTGGAGCTGTCCAATGTCCCCCTCCAGAGGGGGCTGATTTCTAGAAGTTATATAACTACTTCTCAGGTAAGTTATAGTCAGAATTCCTTTCAGGCAAGAGATTAAGACAACTGCTGAGGTTCTTTCCAATTTTAAAATTCTGTGATTTTTAAAATGCTGAGACTTGTCACAAAATGAATACTTACAGGTTATGGGAAGCTAATGCTAGTGGCATATAAAAATTAATATAATGGTATAGTGGCTAAATACCTGGCCTTTGGGGAAATTAGATAGAATATTTGACCTGGAGTCAAGAAGACCTATTTTCCTGATTTTGTATCTGACCCCAGGGACTTGCTAGCTGTGTGACCTTGAGCATGTCATATAGCTCCTTTTCCCTCAGTTTCTTCATCTATAAAATGAACTGGGTAAAGAAATGGGAAAGCACTCTAGCAAATCTACCAAGAAAAACCCAGAGTTGGACACGACTGAACAACAAGAAGTTGGCCTTAGAGTTAGAAATATTTAGGTTCCATCTCTAATGTTATTTGTTCTTTGTTTAAAAAGAGAACCAATGATATCATGGAGTGATACCTTGACATACTCATAAATTGGATTTAAATGAGGCAGGGTTGCACAAAGTTGACAGCCTCACTTTCTCTTCCAGAGTCATCCAAGGCCAGTGGTAAGACAAAAGTTAGGATGACCAGGAGATGGCCCAGGTTGTAGCAGATGACTTTGTCATCTTTGATATCTAACCAAGCTCATCTGCCTGTTCCACTGGAGGGAATCTTCTCATGCTTGGATAGTCATCCCCCAGAACTCAGGGGTGTGTGTGTGTGTGTGTGTGTGTGTGTGTGTGTGTGTGTGTGTGTGTGTGTGTGTACTTACTCCTTCATCTCTAAAACTTCTTCCTGGCACTCCTGATTACCTTAAGACATCCACTATATCTAAGCCTTACTCCAGCTATGCTCAACTCACTAGCCATCTTTTTGCTATCAAAGACATCTTGCACTCTTTCCTTTTTTCCTTTTTCTCTCTTCCCCAGTCTCCTTTCCTCCCTCTCTCTTTCCTGTGCTTTCTCCTCATTTCAATTTTAAAGAAAAAAGTAGAAGTCATCTGTTTAATCTCAACTCTTATTCTCTTCAAAATGTCACTCTACTTTCTCTCCCAATTTTTCTATATCTGTGTCTTACATCCTTTCTATTTCAGAACTGTTCCTTCCCTTTCCAAAGCTAATCACTTCTGGTAACCAACTATCCCATCTTCTTCCTCAATGATTTTGTTATTTCTTCTTTAGACTAACCTCCAATTGCCAAATACGATGGCTGTCTTTTATTTCTCAGCCTCCTTATCTTGTCTACTGAATGAACTTGAAATTGTTCACCACTTTCTATTCATGGCTACTCTAATTCTTTCTAACTCCCTCCCTGCCAAAATGTTGACATTCCTCAAGGTTCCCTCTTTAGCCCTCTTCTTTCTCTCCATTCTTTCCCATAGAAGTGATATTTTTCTTTTGATATGGCTTGTCACTTCAAAACAGATGACTCCTAATTTGGATCTTTAGCCTCACCTTTCTTTTTAGTACCAATCTGAGATTTCTACCCATCCTCTGAACATAGGATTTGAAGATGGAAGGGAGCTTAGACATCATCTAATCCAATTTCCTTATTTTATATTTCTAACTGGAGGTCCCATTAGTACTTCCAACTCAACATGGCTAAAAGTCATTTCTTGCTCCTGACTTCCCTACTTATAGGAATAGTTTCACTAGAAATCTAAGTTTGAAATTTTATAGTCATCTATGTCTCTTCCCTTTTCCTTGAATCCCCCTCCCCTTCCCAATCAATTTCTACATTTTATCAGTTCTTCCTTTGGAGTATTTTCCCCAGTCATCTCTTCTTTTATACTCTCATTGACCACATCCCAGCTTTGTCTTTTATCAGTTTCTTGTGCTTGGAATATTACCATTGCATCTAAAATGCATTCTTTGGGGGTAGCTGGGTGGCTCAGTGGATTGAGAGCCAGGTCTAGAGATGGGAGGTCCTAGGTTCAAATCAGACTAACTGTGTGACCCTGGGCAAGCCATTTAACTTCCATTGCCTAGCCCTTACTACTCTTCTGCCTTGGAACCAATATACAACATTGATTCTAAGTGGGAAGGTAAGGGCTTAAAAAAAATGCATTCTTTGCTTCTATTTACTTTCCTATATAACCCATCCTTAACATTTAGGTTAGATTACCTTTCCTAAAACACCATTTTGAGTATGGTAAGATTGAGAGAACAGTGGATTTGTAATCAGTAGACCTGGAATCAAATCCTGGCTCAAGTATTTACAACCTATGTGACCTTGGACTAGTCACTTAACCTTCTAGGACTCAGTTTCCTCCTTGTTTTTAATACTTGGGGTACTTCTGTTCTTCATGTTGAGCCCACAGAAAGGTTCAAAGTACTGTGCAGGTTGATATCTACTCAAAAAATTCCATACCGTATGAACCACCACTAAAATATTGACATTTACTAGTCATCCAAAGGATATAATTCAAAGCAAAGACAATGAAATAAGACAACAAGAAAAATGGCAACAGAACATATCCTCATAAATTTAGGAAATACTTTCCTATAAATATGCACATCACTGGTTGGAAGAAAGGACATACTTAGGGAATGTGTAAAGACACAAACATCAGAAAAATGTGAGGTCACAGTACAGGTATGGAGGTACCTGCCCACTGAAACTTTGAATTTTCAGATTTACTGATGCCTTTTAGAGAAATCATTAGATTTTCTCTTTCCTCATTTCACATGTCATGCAGTCTTGGTCAGGAGGTGTTTCTTGCTTTTCTTATGTGGTTGTTCTTTGATGGTGCTACACTGGCCTGCTTGCCAGGGTTTTTTGGGATGTAAAGCAGACAGTCAGGTAAGTAGTGACTGCAAGCATTTTCCATTAAAAAAAAAAAACCCAAACATTTCCTATTCATTGAGGGCAGAGTTGTCTTAAATATCCACCTAATTTTGTATTAGAAAGGTCTTGTAATCTTTATCTAATGCCAAATAAATGGTAATCCTTCAGAAATATTTTAGGGTCTTCCCTTTCAACAACTTCCCAGGAAATTTCTGTCTGAGGCATCATAATTTCCTTAGTCCCAAGATATTTTTGTATGAGGTCCTAGGAAGATGAATGGGATAGGAAAAGTAAAAAAGTGACTTTGTAGAGTCATGTAGAGATATCCCCCTTCATCTCAATTTTTTATTTTGAATTTTTGCCTTAATTATATATATGTCATACATATATATAAATGTATATTTACATAGCAATAAACTTCTCTAGGCTTCAAGAAGAGTCTCATATATAGAGAAAACCAGGAGGGCCCAGTAGAGAAAAAAGGAGGGGCACAATATGTAAAAGTTTGTAGAACTGTTGGTATCCTACTAGGCACTTCACTGGTCTTGTTCATCTTGCTATTCTAGAGTAAAGTGCTTCCTGTGCCTTTGTTGCATATTTTCATTGTTTGTCTTTAAAACTCAAGTTTTGTGTTGCAATTATGCCCCTAAGACATAGTACAACTCTCTTGAGCTTAGTCTGGTCTAGTCTCTAGTCCAGTCAACTGATCTAAGTCAATGATGAAGCTTAGTGAGAAAATAAAGGTGTTAGCTAAACTTTCTGTCATATGATGCCCTCAGAATCCCATCTAACCCAGTGGAAGGTTAAAAAAAGTTTTATTTACCACACAGTATTTATGGTGCTACATAGTTCATATGTTATGAAAATTTATTATCTTAAATCAATTTTTAAAAATTGAGATGTTAGGATAAAAGGTCACAGAATTCTAGGGAATTCTAGTGAGGAAAAATGTTTTGCATGTTATCAATTTTATATGCTGAATTGTTTGCATGTTGCCAATTTTGTGTGCTGCATTTTATGAGTTATATCATGGTTACTGTGTTAGGAAAAGTAAATATTATCAGAATTAATATTTTGTTATAAAGAGTTAATTGCAAAAAAGTACCTTTTTAACTATCTCTAGTAAAAGATTATAGTTTTTTGGTGGTCACTGGATACCCAATTCTCTATTTCCCATAGATTCAATGTACCAATAGTTTTATTTTTAATTTCTGCACCATTCCCTAGGAATGTTACCCCCGAGAAAGTTGAGGATTGATTATAATTGACACAATTTCACAGTTGAGAGGGACTTTATTTGGGGCTACCCAGACTAATAATAAAGCACTGAAAGAGAGATTTATCCATGTAACCATAAGAGTTCATAATGTATAATTTTCAAAATAATAAGGATAACAATTCCAGTGAAGTCAAATAGGGAAGGAACATTCCAGTTGGTCTGAGAAATACAGATAGGATTTCAATAGATAAGGTTGGAAAGTGAAATCAATAGGGTGGAACAAGCATTGAAAGCTAAGGTAAGCAAGCAGCATGTCTTAGAGGAGGAATCAGTAGACAGTTTGGCTGAAATATGAAGTAAATAACATAAGGGAGCACACTGAGAAAGGTTGGGGCATAAAAGGGAAGACCATGAATGACAAGTTAAGGAGCTTGAACCTGATTAGATAGACAATAGGGAAGCACTGAAGGTTTATAAGCAGTACTTTAAAAAATTGATACACTAATGATATTTAAGATTTATTAGAGAAACCATGGCCTGGAGACAGACATTAAGTAGGAGTCCCCCATAATACCATAGTCAAGACAAGATTTTATTTGTGTCTTCTCTGGCTGCCTCTTGGCTACAAAGCCATTACTAGATAGAATTTGTACATGTATGTCACGAGCTGGGGTCCAGCCCCACTCATGGCTCCAGGGGTCCTCGGGATGTAGAACAGATAGGCAAAATAAGAGATGGAAGGCTGGAGCATGGTTGAAAGCAAGAGATGGTTCTGCCTGGAGCATGTTCTGCATGAAGTGGCTGCTTCGTCATGCCCAGGTTTAGCCTTTATTTTTATACCCATTTTTTGGGCACACAGATACATTATTCAACATACGCATTTGAGTAAAGATAATTGGATAAGTGATACATTAACTTTTAACAAATTGATTAACATTCTGAGATTATTTTATACTTTTGTATAGTAACTATTGATTTTGACAAGAAGCACAAGATAAATGATTTTGTCACAGGTGGCTTAATTTTTTCATTAACCTGTGAGGAGCTTGAGCTTACAGACAATCAAAGAAACTCACTTATTATCTTTAATAAAAATAGATAAGCAATCAGAAATTCTAGAGACAATTCAACAATCAAAGCAGTGAGGTTGAGAGATCAGAAGGTACTGAGAACACAATTCAGACTTAATATTTGCCTGATCATTTTTCAGGGTTTATTAGGAAGTTTCTCAAGGGGAGTTTTGGTTGGTAAAATCAAATCACTGAGGCATGATGGAACTTGATGTACCTGTACAAGTCTTTCCTTATGAATGATTTATATAGTGGCTTTAGGAGAATTAGTTTCTGTAGAGAAATTCTGGGCTTGGCTTGTGGGTATAGCTTTTGCTGGGAATTATGTACCTAAGCAAAAGTTAATCCATAATAGTCTTTTGGGTTTGGTTTTGTGAGTCTAATTTTTGGTGATATTTTGGGGGAAGTAGTGTGCAAGTATTTTGCTCTTATATTACTTTTTCTGAGACTAGAGAGAGGACAACAATCATGTCAATTTCATTAGTAAGGGATGTTGATGAGAGAAGTCATGCAGAGGGGGCTGAGTGGGCAACTCCATCCTGCTAAAGAGTCACTCTGTGACCTCTTGGCATCCACAAGTGACCTTGTCAAGACATTGTGGCCTGATGGCTCCCCACACATATAGCTTCATGATAGCCCTTTGGGTTGCTTAGAGTTCTAGAGTCATTACAACGGTGGCAACTCTGAAAGCCAGAAAATTGACCTACTGTAGATGTTTTTCCATGTTAAGAAGCACAAGACTGGACACATAATAGGCACTTAGTAAATGTTTATTGACTAATGCAAATAATCTCATCCAATCTAGTAAACATTTATATGCTTGTTTTGTGCTAAAGAGTGGGGATATAATTGGTGTTCATCCTTTATATTGGAAGAGGAACAATGTCATCATGATTTGGAGGTCAGGATATGGTGTGCTTGACTACAGCTGATGAGTTCTAGTACAAGTCTGGAAGGCCCTACCTCCAGTTGGGTACAAATAGCTCCTTTGAACATTTGGAATGAAGATGTCTTTAGATTTGTGTGTCTTACATTTTCTTTGTGTTAGTACTCTTTTGTTTTGCTCCTGGAATACAGCACCTTCTTTGATTCAGGCATGCCATGCTGGGTGATTCCATACCAGCATCTCCCATGTCTCATAAACGATACTAACATTCTTCAGAGAGACCTTGTGAGTGTCTGTATTGCTTTTTTTGACCTTCATGTGAGCACTTGCCTAATGTGAATTCTCTATAAAATAGTCTTTTAGGCAAACATATTTTGGCATTCAAAAAACATGGCCATCCCGTTAGAGTTGCTCTCTCTATAAGAGAGTTTGAATGGTAGAAAGTTCAGATCAAGAGAGGACCTCAGTGTCTAGTACCTTATCTTGTCAGATAATCTTCAGTATCTAAGACAATTGGAATGGAAGAAGATTAATTTTCTGACACAGCACTGGTAGATTGTCCAGGTTTCACAAACATATAACAATGAAGTCAATTATAGCAGCTCTGTAGACCTTCAGTTTGGTAGGTAGTCTATACCTCTTCTCTCCTGCACTTTCTTTTGGAGTCTCCCAAATGCTGAGCTACCTCTGGTAATGTATGCATCAGCCTCATCATTTATATGGATATCCCTAGAATGTATATCATCAAGGTAAGTGAACTTATCCACAGCATTCAGAATTTAGGATCAGAAGATCTGGGTTCAAGCATCAACTCTGTTTCTTACTATGGTGGTTTTATTTCTTGATGGTAGGAGTTATACTCTAGGGATGATCTCTAAGGTTCCTTCTAGCTTTATAATCCTTTAAAAATGTTTTATTGTTTCCTCTAAATTATGTGCAAAATAATTTTTAACTTTGTTTTAAAAATTTTTGAGCTAAATTCTCTCTTTCCCCCTTTCCCCCCCCCCATTCCCGAGATAGCAAGAAATCTGATATAGACTTGACATGTGCAATCATATAAGACATTTTCCCATATTAGTCATTTTGTGGAAGAGATCTCAATCAAAAAAATGAAGAAAGTGAAGTATAGTATGTTTCAGTCTCTATTCAGACTCAGATTATGTCTCTGGAATTTGCTCCATACCTCTCTGGGGGAAACTGCAATTTCTACCTTGAGGGGAGCATGAAGACTATGATGATGGTCTTATTCCTTTCCTACCCCATCCATCTCCCACAGGGCATTAGGCTAAAATGATATTCCTCCACCACATGGCAAATATCTATCTAGTATAGGGACACGGAGGATAAAAGAGATCTTATTCCTGATTGCTCTTAAGGAACTAACACTTGACAAATTAACCCCTTCCCATGGATGGTTAATTTGTACTTGAGGGGATTTGGCCTTTCAGTATTGAAAGTGGGAAAGAGTGGAGACCCCTCTTCTTAAAGCAGGGTTCAAGGGAGACAACTGATATTTAGGCTTGACTCTGAGAGAGGTGAGGGGGTTTGAAATTTTCCCCCTTTCTGCCTTCCCTTCTTAGCTAAAGCTGCTCTCCCCAATTTGCTCTTGTCCTTCTTGTTCCTCAGCCACTACTTGAGACCAAAGGGTCTCCCTTTGATCTGTTCACTCACACTCAGCTTGGGGAACAGACAACTTTTAATGTCAACTCAATCAGGTAATATAAAAGGAATAATGGGCAGGGAAGAATGGGAAAAGGAAAGTGTGGAAAGGGGGTCCCTGTCTCTATCTAAACCCTTTCCCCTCTCTTCTTGAGTTTGGGGGGAACTCAGGTCTTGGCAGCCTGATCCCCCTGAGAGAAAGTCAGGTTGACTCACCCCTGGGCAACAGGAGCTGAGGTAAAAAGTCTGCTCAGGTTTCTCTTCAGAAAGTCCCTTCAATTGAGAAGTAGTGGGGGGAATGACTCCAGTCACCAGCAGGAAAAGTGGGTAACCCCCAGGAGAAAGTCTTTTTTTTCTCCACCCTCTCCCTTTGGCTTCTCAAGACTAAGAGAGACAAACTCTTCTACCAATCAGAGTCTTCTCCACAAGATTCCAATTCCTCGGGGCCCCTCCCCCATCGAGGTGATCAATTTCACACACTCTTCAGCCTGGCACTTTTTCTTTAGTGCCAGCCTCTGTCACACCACCAAAGGATAGCTACACTAAAAATCATAACAAATAACAAATATTCTAGTGAGTAAACTCATTTATCCAAACAAGAGAGCAAACAAAAATCAGAGAATATATAAAGTTAGAATATATCAAAGAATACATGGGAGCAAATGAACTTTTCACCTTAGAGCAAGATGAGATATCAGATCAAATAAGGGAAGAAGGAATGATGACACTAATGGAGATCCATTCTCAGCAGTGTTTAACACTTCTAGTCAAGACCATCAGGTAACTAGGTGCCCCAATGGATAGAGCACTGGTTCTGAAGTCAGGGAATTCAAATGAATTCAAATCTGGCCTTAGACACTTAATAGCTGTGTGTTCCTGGGCAAGTCACAACCCAATTTGCCTCAGCTTCCTCCTCTGGAAAATGAACTGGAGAAAGAAATGATAACTCTTCCAGTATCTTTGCCAAGAAAACCCCAAATAGGATCACAAAGAGTAGGACACAACTGAAACAAATGAACAACAGGAACATGATGGGGATTGTGGTTTCCTGTTCATGTCCATCATTCCAAAATCTTTCTGTCTCTATTGCCTCCCTAGAGCTCCTTTCTACATTTCTCTTGAAATATGTCTGAAACCAAATCAGCCTTTCCTTTATTCAGGTATGCTGCATCATGCTAGGCTTTCTTCCTGCCAATGAGGAGTTACTCCTCCCTCCATATGAGGACCACAGGACTGTCTATTGGGGCAACATCCAAAGTGGTATTACACTAGAAAATGGCTGTGATGCAAAGAATAAAAGGTATCATAAAAAATTTGTTTTTAGAAACAATGGGGTTGAATATGACTTCCAGTGCTCCTCATCCACCTCCTAAATTGCAAAATGAAAATTTCCTTTAGTTTAATCTTGATAAGATCTTTTGCTTTTATTAGAAAGCAAATGCTTCTGGAATCCTTGGAGAGAGATTTAAACACTGACTTCTGGGTCTTTTAGCTGTCACAGGATCAACTGTTGTGCATCAACAGTCTACTATTCTCTTTTTGATTTATCTCCCGAAGTAGAATAAAAACTCTCTGAAGGAAGGAAGTATTGTTCCCTAGGAGAAGAATTTCATTAAACCTTTTTCATTAGTTATACATCAGTACTGATGCATTTATCAAATCGTTTTTTCAGATTTTGATGATGAGAAGGGGGAAGAGAGCACGAGTATAGAAAGGGGAAGTTTGGGGGGAAAGATGAAATTCACAATTTTTGTTAAGGTTTGGGCCTCTGTGATGGCTTCTTTGAGGAAGCTTCAAACTCAAAACTATATATATATATATATATATATATATGTATGTATGTATTTTAATTGCAATTAGATGCTGCTGTCCTTGATAGTTCATCATCAGAGCTTGCTGACAGGAGGGAACAGATGCTATCCGAAGCTCATGCTGTCAGGGAAGTTGCTGAACAATTTGGGCTTGATGGATGCCACTCTCTAACTGATTTTCCATATAGTGAACTTTAGACATGGCAGGGATAGGGGAGGTCTCTTATCTATCTCCTCTTCAATCTTGGTGACTGTTGTGACTCTGGAGCTTTGCTGAGGTTGAGGGAGGCTTTTCAGCCAAAAGCTTATGTTCAAGAAGATCTCTGAGCAGATTTGCTGTCAACTTTGATTCCCCAGTCCTGGAAGTTCAGCTCTATTAGTTATCAGTCAATGTGATGAGGCCTCTGCTATGTGCTTTGGGGAAGATTCTGAGTTTTCCCATTGCTCCAAGCCCTCTCCCTTTGTTTGAGATGAGCAGTTCTCCATTTGGAAAATATTTAATTTTTTCTTTCCTTCCCTTTTTAGTGGCCTTGCAGGAAAGAGCTTCTATTCCCAGGGTTGCCCTTTGTTGTTCTTGTGGGAGGGGGTAGTCTGATAATGAGATTTTCTAGATTTAGGAAAGTCCTAGTGTAGCAGTGCTGAACAGTGCATCCTTGGCAAATCAGAGTTCTAGAGCAAAGAGTTTTTGATCTGGAATATTTTCACTAATCTTTGGTTTTCCTTGTAATGTTATATATTTTTTTTTTCATTTACAAATAATTTTGTAAATGGGCAGCTAGATAGTACAGTGTTTAGAGAGTCAGGACTGGAGTGAGGAGGTTCTGGGTTCAATCTAACCTCAGACACTTCCTAGCTATGTGACCCTTGGCAAGTCACTTAACCCTAATTGCCTAATCCTTATTGCTCTTCTGTCTCAGAATTGATACCAAGACAGAAGGTAAGATTAAAAAAAATAAAATACATATTTTAAGACTTAGCCAAAGATTTCAACAAACTGCCAAAAGTGTTTATGGTACAAAAACAGTTAAGTAACCATATTCCAGAGAGTGTTTGGGGAACAGAGTAGACACACAACTTGACCAGGATGATGCAAATAATAATTAGTGTTTGTCCAAAGTAGGACTTGAACCCAAGTCTTCTTGACTTGAGACTTACTTTTTATCTCTCAAATTATTATGCCTCCATGATGGCTTGATAGGATAATTGCAGGTAGCCAACAGAACTCAAACCCACTGGTAAATTAGGGAAGTATCTACCAGAAGTATGAGTGAAAGAGAAAAGCTTGTTCCAATGGCCATTAAGGTGACAATGCTGTCAGAATTCAAGAAGTCAAGATGATATATTCTGTATCCCAGTCATCCTGAGTTTTCTTTTATCCCTGGACTTGATGACTCTAGAAGGGAAAATGAAGCCAAAGACTTTGTATAACTCTGCCTCACTTAAATCCAACCCACTCTGCTAGTCAAGACATCACCCCATGAACCTCATTGGTCCTTTTTGAAAAATGAAAGAATCACAAAAATGGGATAGTTGAATACAATAAACCAGGCTCCTTGGCCATTTGTACGCAGTAAACAGTGTAAAGTATTTCTCTACAAAACAAATGAGAGGGAGAAATTGGAGACCAGAGAGGATGATGGAGACAATCTACTAAAGAAGAAAGAAAGGAATGGGATCAAGGACTCATGAGGAAGGTTAGTTTTGTCAGAGAGAAAAGCCACTTCTTTAGAGATGGAGTAAAAGAAGGTAGTGTGGGAGGGTGTCAAGGGGCTATGGGATGAACAAAAGGGGCTTTTCAGAGACATCCTCCAAGTCCAAGATTAGCTTGTCTCATAAATAGATGAAGTAATTAGTTATGTGGTATGACTGGAGAGGAGCTGAAATATAACTTCTTATTAGCACCTGTCCCCAAATCTCCCCCACAAAATAGACTATACAACCTGAAATCCTTCTATAAAGATTTATTCCTTTGGATTTAAACACGAATATCTTTAGGAATCCCCTTTTAAAATGCAAAAGATAGGAATAAGCAGGCTGGAGGGAATAGAGGTAACTCTTTTAGACATTAATACGTTAGTGTAATTTTTTAGGGAGGCTTCTAAGCAAATCATGTGAATAGTATGGTCATGTCAGGACACTGAGACAGTCTGTAAAGAGACTGACACCCTCTCTACCACTGTGTGCCAAGACCGTAAAGCATATCTGGGACCTGGAACATTCTACTCATTTACTATCATCACTGACCATCTACTACTGATACAATGTCTGAAATCATTCACCCAGTAATTAGCAATCTCCTACCCTTTCTTATTTTCTCATTTTCAGGGATTTTAATGGCACAGTAGAGAGAGTGCTGGACCTGGAGTCAAGAAGCCCCGAGTTCAAATGTGCTTCAGACACTTACTAGCTGTGTGACCCTGGACAAATCGCTTAACCTCTGTTGGCGACAGGTTCTTCAACTCTAAAACAAGGATAATCATAGTACTTCCCACACAAGGCTGTTGTGACGATCAGATGAGATAATATTCTCAAAGTACTTGGTACAGTGTCTGGCATATTGTAGATATTAAAAAAATACGAATTCCTTTCTTCTATAAGAGTAAACAACCTCCTCTTCAACGTCCATTTTCTGTTTTCTTGTCACTATCCATTTCAACCTTCATCTTCTCATGTTCTATTCTGCCCTCCTCACAATTCTCCCCCATGCCTAGTGAAACTCTCATGTCACAATTAAAACTATCATTAATTTGGATTTATTTCTTAGTCATTCTTTTCATCACTTAGCCAGAGAGATTTGGGTTTCTGATGACTCAGCATCTTTGGCCATTCTTTTCTGGCATAATTGTGTCTTCTTACACAACCTCTGACACAGTTATCAGAGGGAGTATTGGAATGCTCCTTGTGCCCATAGTCATGTCTAGATTCCTCCCTCTTCTGCTGCTATCACTCAGAAAATTAAAATTTTCCTCTTTAGAAGTTCATGCTATCCAAATTCATCACCCAATCCAGATCCTGGTTAACTGTTAGCTGTTGGTGCCTTAGACATTCGACATTCTTTGTCAATAAGTAAATGCTTGACTCACAGTCTTCCTCTTTGCTCAGATCTCTCTCTCTCTCTCTCTCTCTCTCTCTCTCTCTCTCTCTCTCTCTCTTAAAAGTTTATTTATTTAATTAATTTAGAATATTTTTTCCATGGTTATATGACTTTCCCTCCCCTCCTCCCAACCCCTTCCCATAAGGCAATGAGCAGCTCCATTGGATTTTACATGTGTTATTTTAGATCAAGACCTATTTCCATATTAATATTTGCACTAGAGTGATCACTTAGAGTCTACATTCCCAATCATATCCCCATCGAACCATGTGATCAAGCAGTTGTTTTTCTTCTGTGTTTCTACTCCCACAGTTCTTTCTCTGGATGTGGATAGCATCTTTCTCATAAGTCCCTCAAAATTGTCCTGGATCATTGTATTGCTGCTAGTAGAGAAGTCCATTACATTCGATTGTGCCACAGAGTAACAGTCTCTGTGTACAATGTTCTCCTGGTTCTGCTTCTTTCACTCTGCATCAATTTCTGGAGGTCCTTCCAGTTCACATGGGTTTCCTCCAGTTTATCATTCCTTTCAACACAATACTATTCCATCACCAAACAGATTCTATATTTTGTTCAGTTCTTCCCTAATCAAATTTGCCCAGATTTCGTACCTATGCTAGTATAGGATTTCAATATACAGTGGTACCTTGATACACAAGCACCTTAAGTCACAAGCAATTTGAGATGCAAACAGACAAAATTCGGCTTTTTTTCTTTAAGTCATGAGAGGATATAATGAGCTTCTGCCACCTTCCACTAGATAGCCTGCTGAAGTTCGGTTTCACAAGTTACATGAGGCTGTCTCGTTTAGTTCAGTGTTTATCTGACCACACGATTGTCTGTATTGGATTGCTTTTGCTTTATTTTTGTCTTTATTATAAGATTTTGGGGGCAAATTTCTTAACTTTTAACCCTGGGTCCTGATGACAGAGGAATTGAAGGAGTTACAGCAGCAGCAGCATATGGAGGTTTTGTAGGAAATTAGTGAGGAGGTGCCCAAGGTAGATGAGGTAATCAGTACAAGCGAGATTAAGGAAATGTTGAGGATTTGGGAAAAAATTAAACAGTTTATTGAAAAGACACACCCAGAAAAAGTTACAACAGGTCACGTGTTGGAGTTGTGTGATGACACTTGTTTCATACATTATTAAAATATTCTGAAAGGGAGAAAGAAACAAACTTCCATGGAAAGGTTTTTGACAAAATGGCCATTAAGTGAAATCGAGGAAAGCGTGGTAAAACATTCAAAATTTAATGATGATAATTAAGTAAAGTAAAAAAGTAGCAATTAAGTTTAGCAATAAAGTTACATATACATAAGTAATATCTAAGGTCAATGTTGCATTTAAATGTAGCATTATATATGTAGAGAGTAAGTTACGCAATATGGCACAAAATGAAAACCTCCTTCAGCATCTTCTCCTGACCTTGAAGGTAAATAACATTTCATAAGCAAGTTTATTTCTTTACATTGCTTCTTATCTATAAATATATTTGTTATTTATAAAGTACATTTTCATATTTAAAAGCATTAAAAATTCATGTTTTCTTTTTTTTGTTGGGTGGAACAGATTAGTTGCATTTCCATTAATTTAAATGGGAAAATTTGATGTGACACACGAGCAAATTGAGTTACGAGTTAGGCCATGGAACAAATTAAACTCATGTGTCAAGGTACCACTGTACCCTCAAACATCTCAGTTTCTCAATCTATTTATTCTTATGATCTTCTTTACCTTTGCTAGGTATTACAATATTCTTGATCTTTCCATTATCCACAAATATTATGATTTAAGATCTCTGAACTTGCTTTGTCTGATTAAAACTCCTGGCATTTCATCGTCCCATTTCCCTTTCTTTCTAAATCTATTCTTCATTTTTAGCATGACATTTTCTCCTCTCAACTCTCAGTACTTACCAGCCATTACCTCTGTCCTTGCTACATTTCCTTCCTTTCCTAATCTCCATTCTAGTTCACTGTTGTCAAACTCAAATAGAAATGGTGGCTGCTCATGCAATACATCAAGATCCCTGACAGTCACGTATCGACTAAATTTTAAAATGTAATGTTTTGGGGACATCTAGAGAACTCAGTGGATAGAAAGCCAGGCCTAGAGATGGGAGATCCTGGGTTCAAAGTTGGCCTCAGATACTTCCTAGCTGTGTGACTCTAGACAATTTAACCACCATTGCCTAGCCCGTATCACTTTTGCCTTGCAACCAAAATACAGTACCGATTCCAACATAAGAGTTTAAAAATGTAATGTTATATATGCTTTATTTAATTTATTTAATTTTTAATATATTTCTTAATTACATTATAATTTGTCTTGGCTGCAAATGGGAGTGTTTGAGCTGCATGGACCACGTTTTTGACCCCTCTTCTTTAGTTTAACTCTCCTGTGACCTCCATTCCAAAATCTCTTGTCCCATTGCCACTTAGGTCTTGCTAAATCCTAAAACCTTATTAACCTTTATTATTTCCAATGGCTTTTCTGCCTTTACTTCATGCAGCTGCACAGAAATGGAAGAAGGTAAGCAATCACATTGCTTGCACTAGAATTTGTGTAACCTAATCTCAATTGGGCCCTCAATTTAGCAAGGTAATTCTTTTACTTTTCATTGATTGTTTCTCTATTCTGCTGTCAGGGGAGAATTTGGTCTCTCATAGTGGATCTAGTTACAAAAAGAGAAGAACAAATAAGAGAACTCATAAGATGGTTGAAGCCTAAATAGTGTTAACACTCAATTCACTTTGCAAAGTGCTAACGCTTTTCTCTTTTGGAATTAAAGAAAGTTTTGAACAGCAAGTCAATCAATAAACAGAGGGAGTGGGGTGGGTCCAGCAATGGGTTATTGTCCCCTCTATTCAGATGAATGAAATCAGTGGCAAAACTGCTTAGGCCAACTTGAGGCAGTCCTCTTCTTGTCAAGGGCAGACCATCATCTTTCTAATTCACTTTAGTCCACAACATGAAAGACATCCTTGATTTCTTGACTTCTTTCTCTCACTAATCTCATATATCTGATTGATCAGTTGTCAAATCTCTTTTCTACTTCGACAGTGTCTCTTGAATACGGCAGACCCTTATTAATGACCATTATTAATGGCTAGACTATTACAATAGCTTCCTCACTGGTGTGGCTAACAGATTTCATTCATCTGCAGAGAGACAACAATGCAGTCTCCCCTCCCATGGAAAGGGGACCCCAAGAGTATCTTTTAGCTATAGCAGAAGATTGAATCTATATTCTCACTGTCTCTAGTAGTGAGTAGAGTAGCTCTGAAGGAATAGGAATTGGAGGTGGTATGAAGCAGAAACTTTATGTTCTTTCAGGAAAGTAGCTTGTGCTGTTTTTAATATTAATTTAATAATACTTTCTGTCCCGATTAAATGTCTTCTGTTTCAGTGAACTTCTCTGGAGTATGTTAGCTCATGTAAGCCACTGAAAACCTAGGGCAAAATTCATTTCAGATGATCTTTGTTTTCTGGGCAGAGGCCAGAGAAGTAAATTCCACTTAAAGTTCCTACAATTTGAGCCTAAATCTGGAGTTTGAGCCAGGAGTCCCTGAGTTTCCCAGAAGAATATGATCCGTGGGCATGGGGTTAATTCCTTCTTGTACTTCTTCCCTAGATCACAGAATATAGAGACTCCCCTTGAGGAGGCAAACAGTGGGGAGAAGATGAAAGGGCAAGGAAAATTTTTTATCTGAAAGTATAATGTCTTTTTATAGAGTTTCAAAGGTAAGTTAGTGCTGGACAAGGTCTCAGTTTGAGGAAGGAGGATATTGTATTTGTAGTTGGTCAATAAACATTTATTAAGCATTTCATCTGCCCGTTAATCTGAGGGAAGTTTTCAAATGCCTGGGGTAGACACCTCTCTAAATCACTGACGATAAGCTTGAGGCATTGCTTGCCTTTAACCTGGTTTAGCCAGCCTACCAAGACAGTTTATTGGGATGTGGCTGCTGCACATGCTACTGATTATTGGAGCCACAGGTGAGGTCTGGGTGGCACATGGACACTAAAGGAAGAAAGCAGCCCTAAGAAAGGCTCAGAAAGCCTCACCAAATGTGTATCTTCCCTGAACACCCTCTATATTCCTAAAACAGTGGAAGTGCAGACTATGGAACACTTTGAATTTGGTTAGACATTGAAGAAGCCATGGTCATCTAGTACATTCCAAGCCATCACTAGTCAACTTGACTTTTGTCTTGCTAATGGACTTTAATGATTCTGGAAGAGAGAGTGAGGCAGATGACTTTGTGCAATTCTGCCTCACTTACATCCAATTTACATGCCAGTCAAAAGATATCACCAGTGATGCCATTTTAATTTCTTCGAGTAAGAAAGACAACAACCATAAAGCACATACTATGTTCCAGGAATCATGTGAAGCTCTGGGTACAGAAAAAAAGGGAAAAATCAGTTTCTGCTCTCAAGGAGCTCATAGTCTTATGGGAGAGATAATATGCAAATAAATTTGCACAAACACAAATAAATTGTAAAAATTAAGAGCAAAGACACTAAAATTAAAAGGGATCTGGAAAGGTTTCCTATAGAAAGTAGGATTTTAGCTGGTATTTGAAGGAAGCCAAGGAAACCAAGAAAGAGGGAGAATATTTCCAACATGCTAAAGCAGAGAAAATGCCTGGAAATGAGAGATAGAATATCTTGGGAAAGCAAGGAAATTGGTGTCACTAGGTTTGTGTGGAAGGAGGAAATATATATTTCTATAAGAAGGCTGAAAAGATAGGGGGACCAGGATATGAAGACCTTTGAAAATCAAACTAGATTTTATATTTGTTCCTGGAGATGACAGGGAGCCAATGAAATTTCCTGAGGTGAAAGGATGACATAGTCAAACCTATTCTTTTGAAAGATCACTTTAACAGATTAGTGGAGTATAGATTGGAGTGAAGAGGCAGTGGCAGGCAGATTAACCAACAGCTTACTTCAATACTTTAAGCATAAAGTGATGAAGGTAAGCACTGGGATAGTAGAGAAAAGAGAGGGGGCATATGTGAGAGATTTTATGAAGGTAAAATCAATAGGCCTTGGAAAACAGATTGGATATGAGGGGGAAAGAAAGATGAGATGTCAAGGTTGAGAGCCTAGGTGACTGGAAGGGAAGATGGTAGCGCTCTCAATTGAGAATTTTGGAAGGCACAATTTGGAAAATTGAGAAATTTGGAAGGCACAAGGGTTTTGGAGGAAAAACAATGAGTTTAGTTTTGGACATATTGGGTTTAGGATATTTACAAGACATCTAGGTGGAGGTATCTAATAGGCAGTTGGAAATGTGAGTGCAGCTCAGCAAAATGTGAGAATCATCAGCAAAAAGATGATAACTGAATCCATTGTGTGAAATGGGAATTCTTTGTTCCCTTTGCCTATTCAGAGTTCATACTTGTGAAAGGGAATCCTTTATTCTCTTTGCCTATTTTGAGTTAACACACATTTTGATTGAATCAACAAAAGCTTGAACTAGGTGGAGGAGCTTGCAAACCACTTAGAGAATTCACACCTTTAGAAATTCAACCAGTCAGGAAACTGTGAACCTTTTGATGAGAAATTGACCTTTAGAGGATGACTTTCAGAGGCCTTTGATAAGAGTTGATACTTCAGAGGATGAGAGGTGTGAATCCCACTGACACTGCCCTCTGGGCAGTGCTAGACAATCTGGAAACTGTGAAAGGGGGAAAAGGGGAAAGGACACTATAAAAGACCCTGAATTTCAAGTGCTAGGGAAGTCAACTCTAAGAAGGAAGTTGGCTTCAAGAAGGAAGTCAGCTTAAGGAAGAAGGTCCACTCAAGGAAGAGAGTCAGCCTCAGGAGTCACCTTCAGCTCCAGTCATCATCTTTATTTTGAACAATAATACTTCGCATTGGCAACCACCATTATTACAATCTTCATACATTTTAGTCAAACCATTAAAATTTAATTCTTATAATTGGAGGTGATGAGATCACCAAGTGAAATAGTATAGAAGGAGAAAAGGGCCAAGGGCAGAGCCCCGAAGGACTCTTACTGTTAGAGAATGTAACTCAGTTAAAGATCCAGCAAAGGTGACCAAGAAAGAGGAGTAAGATATGCAAGATGAGAACCAGGATAGAGTTATTAGAAGAGAGTAACAAAGAGAAGAGAGTGATAGACAGTATTAAAGGCTAAAAAGCAGTCAAGAAGGATGAGGAATGAGAATTGGCAACCTGGCCTGGTTGTCAATTGTGCTAAAAGCTGTTTTAATGTGAGTTTACATTTAGAGAAGAGTAAAACAATGCTTTATCTTGAGAGGCTTGGTCCTAAGAAGGAATGTGAGATCTTCCAATACTATTAGTGGCAAAAAAATAAGACTCTTGTTTTCTTTAGCTGTATTGGTGTTATAGGTCCTAGAATATTCTGTTTAATTTTGTTAAGAATTTTGATTTATTGTATAATTATCTCAAGGCAATAGGATATAGTGAATAGAATGTTGAGCTTGGAGTCATGGATACTTATGTTCATACCCTGCCTGGGAAACTCACTTGCTCTATGACCCTGGACAAATCACATTCTTTAGGACTTAATAATTCATGGAAAGTTGCAATTGGGAGAAGACATTGCTATGCCAGAGATTCTATGTGAAAGGTCTTGGAGTAGCTATAAGATAATAGCAGTCAATATGACTATTATTGTTTTCCTAGATATTACTAAGGGTGACTGCTATCAGTCAAAGTAGAGGTATTGTTTAAAATACCCAGATAAAACAAAAATGTTCTCTCCTCCTAAAATGCTCTAAGTGATCATCAGATACAGGGCACACTGCTAGTAAGGTAGGGATAGTCTTAGGTTTTTGGTTAGGTTTTTGGAGCATTTTTGGAGGAAAGCCAAACCATTTAGATTGAATAGGAGAAACTTTCAAATTGTAGGTGAGAGAAAAACATGAAATTGGGAGAAGTAGCGTAAAAGAATAAAATGTGTGAAGAGCAGAGGGAAGAATGTTGAAAAGGATATGTTTGTCACTTTTGAAGGCAGACATATTTGGATATAATGAAAAGTAAATGCAAAAGCTGAAACAGGGATTTGAACTAGGTTCAGAAGGACTAGAGGGAGAGAGAATCTTGGCAGTCACAGGATGTTGTATTTACTCAAATTGAGAAACCTAGAAGGAGGAGAGGCCATCTGGACAACAGTTACAGTTGTCAAATCAAGAAGTGACCAAAACACATGCTGGTGTCTCATCACTGGAAAGAGAAAAGGTTAGTGAAATCCTCCAGGAAGAAAGGGAGCCTGACAGTACAGGCGAAGGGAAAGAGGAGATAAAGAATGTTAGTTAACTCAGGGAATGAATGGATAGGACATCAGTGATGATTTTAAGGAAATGGACAAGAGGCAATGTTGGGGCATAAAGGAAAGGTGAATAAAATCACTAGACCTTTTTGTTATTGCTCCCTCTCTTACTTCATTTTGAAGAAAATAATTATGAAAAGAATCTAAAAATGTGAATTTATTCTCTCTTAATCAGACACTAACTAAAAAGGTTTTGACTATATTTTGCAAAATTCCATTGGATTTTGAGTCCTTTTTTTAAACCACTGAGGAAAATGTCATAATTCAAAAAGAAAAGGCTAAGGAACGATTATTTCTCATTTCATGTGTGTCTATGTATATGCATGTATGGAAAATAATGTGGATGTGAAGTAATCAAGTAATGATAAGTCAAAGCATTATCCTGGAGGATTCACTAAAGCTTACATAGAGTCCAGTTATGGGGGGGTCCAGTGATAAGTTTTTAAACATGGAAAATTTCACATATATGGTGACAAGACCAGTAGCAAAAGATAAATGGATCAGAGAGTCAAGAGAAAATGCCTCTTATAAAAGTGGGTTTGAAGAGCCAGATGTGAAAAATATCAATGCCAAAATATTTGAAAAACTGTTTTGGAAAAGGAAATCACATTTAGGAAAGAGAAAAGAAACAGAAGTCTTTGAGGGATACAAACAATTTGGAGGGAAGCAAGGTGAATATTGAATAGAACCATAAAACATACAAGTTAGATGACAAAGCACTAGAGATCACAAAGAGTGCCAGAATACTATAGGGATGAGTGTGGCATAATGAATGGATAGAAAAAGCTGCTCTTGAGGAAGAGGAAGAACCACATCTTCGAGTCTGATCTCTGATGTATATGAGATATGTGACCAAAGGGAAGTCACATAGCCCAACATTGCATCCTGCTCTTTTAAAATTATAAATTACAAACAAATTGCCAATCTTGGAAGGACTTTTCACATTGGGACTTTTCTGCAAGCTGAAATCATAGATCTGGATTTTTTTAAATGGTAAATAGTAAGCATGGAATAATTTCCCCTTAAATTCAGCACTGCTCAGATACAGACTAAAGTACTGTGTCCACAACTTGCCAGATGTGAAGAGCTTAAAGAGGGTTAAGAAAAGCGTCTCAAAGATGATTAAAATGATGGAAAATAGGACCTATGTGGAAAGGTTAGAGGAATTTATAATTTAGCCTACAGAGGAGAAAACTGAGGGAAGACTTTAATAACTATCTTCAAATATATGGAGATTTATTAAGCTGAGGATGGTGATCAGCTATTAACTATCTACATGGAACAAACTATACATCTATGGTTTATACTTTTAGTGGAACCTAAGTGTGCTTGACAATCCTTCTTTACTCTTATTGAATCCCTGTGTAATTGCCCACAGTTAATGTTTGAAACTTTTTTTTCTCTTCTTGCCTTCAATGAACTTCCACACCCACACTTAAAAACTCCCCCACTGAAAAGAATGAAACCATCTAATGTGAACTCCCCTCTGATTTCTAGACACTTCTTAGCAGCATCACCTACTTAGTCTTTTTACCCTCTTGGCCATAGAAAATGAGATATCTCTGTTACTCACTGGGTTAACCACTCTACCCAGTTTTTTTCAGGACCTAGCAGTCCATCCCATTTTCTCATGCATCTTCAATCTTTCCTCTTCATTGGTTTCTTTCTTTCTTGCTATGGGTATGTTCACTCTACCCCATACCTAAAAAAATCCTTTCTTTAACCCTTATATTTAATCCCTCTGTCATTCTATATCTTTCTTACCCTTTACTTTCTTTCTTATTTAAAACTCTTACCTTCCATTTGAGAGTCAATACTGGATGTTGGTTCCAAGGCAGAAGAATGGTATGGGCTAGGCAATGAGAGCTAAATTACTTGCCCAAAGTCACACAGCTAGGAAGTGTTTGAGGCTAGGATCCAGGACACTTAGTTCTCAATCCTTGAGTCACAGAGACACTCCCTTCTTCTTTACTTTAAAAAAATCAAAGATTTCTATTTTCCCAATTACATTTAATATTAATTTTCAGCATATGTTTTCCAAAATTATGAGATCCAAATGGTTTCCCTTCCTCCCTTCTGTCATCCTCCTGGGAGATGATAAGCAATTTGATCTGGGCCATACCTTCCCCTTTACTTTCAAACATTTTGAAAACAATCTTCATTTCAATGCCCTCTGATTTCTTGATACTTGCTCTTTCCTCAGTGTCTTACAATCTAACTCCTGTCTATTGTCTCAAAGATTTTTAAAGACTAATCTAGTAACCCTTCTTTGGTCATATTGCTCCTTGAATTTTCTCACTATTTAACATTATTGACCCCTTCACTGCATTGGGAGTGAATTATAGACCAGGTGAATGATGCTTGAGTATGTCATGAGTTCTGATCATAAGTGATTTTTTTCCTCTTTCTTATTTACCTTTTATGCTTCTCTTGAATTTTGTATTGGGGAATAAAATTTTCTGTTTAATTCTGGTCTTTTCTTCAGGAATGCTTGGAAATCTTCTATTTTATTAAATGACTGTACTTTTCCCTGAAAGGATATAGTCAGATTTGCTGGGTAGTTGATTCTTGGTTGTAGACCAAGTTCTCTTGCTTTCATGAATATCATATTCTAATCCGTCTGGTACTTCAAAGTGGAGACTGCCATATCCTTTGTGATCCTGACTGGGACTTCACAGTATCTGAACTGTTTCTGTGTAGCTGCTTGTAGTTTTTTCTCCTTGGCCTGGGAACTCTTGAACTTGGATTTGGCATTCCTGGGTGTTGTCATTTGGGGATTTAATGAAGGAGGGGATCTGTGGATTTCTTCTTTCTCTATTTTACTCTCTTGTACCAGAATATCAGGGCAGTTTTCTTGCATAATTTCCTGCAGTATGAAGTCTAGGATTTTTTTTTTGTTGTTGTTGTTCATGACTTTTAGGTAATCCAATAATCCTTAAATTCCCCCTAAACTCTTTGATTCTGTATAGTCTCCAATAGTTGGTCTGGAAAAATGACTTGAATATTAATTTTGGATCATTTCTAGAGTTTCCCCTAGATGGAGAATAGAAAAGTGATCAATGTATAATGTTAATCGGGTCCAAGATAATTATTTATTTCCTTTACAAAAAATAAATGCTTGACACAAGTGTAAGTTGACAAGAAACAAATAGCATAGAACTCATATATATTCTTTTGAGAGGTTTAAATGAATATCAGAATATGAAACATGTAGACTTTTGAATTGGAATTTCACATTTCAACCTGGCTCTGCACTGTCCAGACAATTCTCTCCAGGTCTATGTCTTCTCTTGAGGTCAGTCTCATCCTTTTGTTGATGATCATACTCTCCAATTTGAATACTCCTCCAACTGACCATTTTCTCTGGCTGAGGAACACAGTAGCTTCAGATCTCTTGAACTGATTAGATTGCTTCCAGGTTGGACATGTTAGTTTTAGGATCACTGTTCAGTCATCTATACTCAGGGTGGGGGGGGGGGGGAACACAGAACAAAAAAAGCAGCCAGGGGCTTACCTAGATTTAGCTTCTATGTGCTTGCAGAAGCCATGCTGCCATGGTGGTAGGAAAGACACTATCTCTCTCTCCACTCCTCCCAGGAAATGTAGCAATGGGGAACTTTTTGTCACATTGAAGGGTTGAAGGAACAGAGTGAACTGGAGCCTGTCTCTCAATTTTAATTGATATAGTACCCAACTTTCTTGTCACTTTCGAAGTTTGGGGTGGGGAGAGAGGACTAAGGAACCACTCAGTGCTACATACTAAAACACTGTTTTGGTTTTTTTTTCAGCACTGAGATGCATATTTCCCCAGAAATAACAAGGGCACAGTATTCCATGGAGAGCGCTCTAGTGAAGAACTGAGGGGTGGGAATGAGGAGATTATTGTTTCTCTCTCATTAAAAATACATTCTAGATTTTTTCTAGGAATCAAAGTCAAACTCACTAACCTATAGTTTCACATTCTATTCCTTTCAATGAAAGAAAAGGCATCATGATGCTCTACTTCCTTCCTATGGTATCTCTCCTCTCCTTCATGGCCTTTCCAAGATTCTTGACAATGGTTCAGCAATCACATTTTATTTAGTGCCCTAGGATATATTTCCATCAGAGCCAAGTAACTTTAACTTATCAAGGGCAGTTAGGTGGGATTTTCATCTATCCTTACTTATCTTGTATATCAACTGCCTAATATATTTCTAGTTCAAAGATAATTCTCTTTGGCAGGGAAAAAAGAACTGAAAATAGCTGGCACTTTTATCTTCTCTTAAGCCATCAGTTATCAATCATCATTCCACTCACCAAGCAGAAATGCTATTCCTTCCTTGATCTTTCCTTTTCCTTCAAAATAGTTACCCTCTCCTTTTTTCTCTCTCTCTTTTTGTTCTGTGTACATTTCAACAGACTTAGCTCTATGGGTTTTAGTACTCAGATACAATTCTTAGAAGTCCATACCACACTTTAAAAATTTTAATTTTCCACCACTGGTTTTCACTTCTATCTTCTGTGCATGATTTAAAAAAATCTTTTTTATTTCTTTGCATATATATGAGTTAGGACAACTTTCCTAATTTTTTAGGATAATTTTCCTTTCTCATTGGAATATTTTCCCAGGAAGCATCATTATTTTATCCAGGAGACCTTCCCATTAATTCAGGACTGGCTTCCTTTTAGAATTTTAGTACATGATATACTATCTTTTTTCTGAACCTTATTCCCATGGTCTAGAATGCCTGAGTCTTTTCCTGAATTTTCTCTCCTTTGTCACATATTATAGGATGGAGTGGTCAGTGTCTCCCAAAGTTTGCCTCATTTCCACTCCAGCAACCAATTCTTTCCCTTTGGTGAAAAACAGATATAGAGTAGAATTTCCATATTCATTCTCAAACTTCTTGTAAGATGGAAACTATTATTAGGGCAAGTTAAGAAATTATTAGCTGCTGTGCACAGAAAGAGCTTTAGCATATGTCTGGAGAATCAAAGTTCTTCATTATTATGATCTCACATCTCTGCATCAGGCTTGTGATTTGGTTTTCAAATTCTTCATCTATTTTCTTTTTCTGAACAAGTAGTCGATAACACTCCAGTGACAATATTATTTTATTTATGCTCCAGTTAATCTTCATCCAAATTCTATCATCTTCCCCTTTTAATTCTTTTTCTTCCTTACATGAATATAGCTTTTTCTTCTTCTTCTTTTTTTTTTTTGGTAACAACTCTATGACAGAAGAGCAAGAGGTAGACCAATTGGAGTTAGAGGTTTGCCCAATATCATACAGCTAGGAAGTGTCTGAGGTCTGATTTGAGCCCAGGTCCTCTCAGCTGCAGGCTTGCTGCTTTATTACCTATCTGTGCTGTGACTAGATCTTTTGAAAAAATAGTACTCCTTCACCACTGTATCTTTCACTTTTCCATTTCTTTAGAAAAAGTATCCTTCAAATTATATTCTAATCTTAAATCTCATCCCATTGAGATAGACTAATACCTTTTAATACCTTTAATTTTTAAAAATTTAATACTTTTAATAATATATTAAGAAGTAATAAAATTTACCTCTTTGGATTAATCTCATTTTTCTTTTTAGTCACATTTTAAGATTTTATAGAAGAAAATAGGTTTTTGCTATTGATTCTTTCTTGGATTTTGCCGCTATTGAACTTTTGGTTGTTTGGTTGTTTCTATTGTTATTCTTCTTTCTAAATTTTAGTTTTAATCTATGGTTCCTAGCTTAGAGAATGTTTATAGGAATTTTGTTTTGTCTCTTTTTCAGTTTAACTCTCCCTTGGTTAGATTTGCAAGGCTAAAGGCAAATATATTGTTTACATTTGTCATATATACCCCATCTCTGGCCAAGAGACTATCATTTCCATAATTTAAGCCAGGGTTCAGAAATCCAAATTCTTTTCTCACATACCATCTTTTTAATCAGTTGTTCACTTCCCAAATCTGTCTTTATTTTTAGAAATCTCTTTTCTTAGATGGGAAGCAGTGATAAAAACCATTACCACTGTTCTAAGGTCTTCAATTTCTTGTCTCACATTTTATAATTTTTAGCAATACATTTTTAAGGTTTCTTCTTACAATATCATTTGTATTCATATGCATTATCAGAGAGAATGATTAAGTAAAAAAAACATTCATTAGGATAGTCAGCTAAAGCATTTATTATGCACTTTCTTTGTGCCAGGCACAGTCCTATGCTCTGAGCACACGAAAACAAGAATGCAGATGGTCCCTACTCTCAAGGAGCTTCTAATTTATTGGAGGACAACAACACAGAAAAGGAAGCTGAAAGAAGGGGGAGAAAGCACATGGGTTAAGGCATAATGGAGATGAGTACAGCCACGTGGGTAATGAAGGCAGTGTTGATTTGATTATTGTGCTCAGAGAAATATTTGAAAAGCAGTTGGGAGGACACAGGAGATGTCCTGGAAGAGGCATGTTAGGCCTGAGACAAGCTAAGATAGGTGAGACCTCACCTATGATGTGCAACATCACAGTGATGGGACCTACAATTCTACATTATGGTGGAGACTGGAGCATGAAGTATGGCATGAAGAAGGCTGGGAAATAGGTGGGAGTCAGATTTTAGGAGCATCTCTTTCATGCCTTGGATACATGCCCTGGGAAGATAGAAGACCTCTCTTTCATTATCAGATCAAAAAGTTGTTTCACTTCTCCACACTGGGGAGTTCCCGACTACTATTGCTCATCTCTTCTTTCTCTTACTCTTTTTAGACAACAGTATCTGTGAAGCCACATCATATAATTTCTTGGGAACAACTGACTTCCTCCTCTTTGGAGAGATCCTCACTTTTGCTTTTTAGTTCCAAGTGTTCAGTGGTATCTCTTCTAGCTGATAGAGTGGATAGAATAGTGGATGTGTGGGTGAAGAAGACCAGAAGCCTGAGCTTGAATCCTGCCTCAGGCATTTACTGGTGGTATGACTTTGGGCAAGTCCCTTCATTTTTGTCAGCCTGTTTCCTCATCTGTAAATTGGGATTAATAATAGCATCAGATGCTATTATTGGGTTAGGATCAGATGAGATCATATATGTAAAGTGCTTTCTTAAACCTTAAATTTTCATAAAAATGCAAACTATTATTTCTTCTATGTTGTGCCCTCCCACTATTCAACCTCTTGAACAGGTCAGATTTCCCTTTACTCCTTCATTTTCTTTTTCTTCTTTGTTCTCACACTGAGGACTCATCTTCCCTTTCTCCTTTGTCTTTCTCTCTGATAATCTGAAGAATTGGAAAGAAGTTCTTTGAGCTCCTTAACCTTCTCTTTCAAGAGAGAGATCAGCCAGCACTTTGAAGATCAATAACAGGATATTGGAGGTAGCTGAAAATAGAAACATTGGCCATTGTCACTGTTAAATTCCCTCTTCTCTCTACTCAATGGAAATGAGATCACCAATCTGCATAGGTTTTTTTTTTTTTTAAACCCTTACCTTCCATCTTAGAGTCAATACTGTGTATTGGTTCCAAGGCAGAAGAGCAGTAAGGGCTAGACAATAGGGGTCAAGTGATTTGCCCAGGGTCACCCAGCTGGGAAGTGTCTGAGGCCAGATTTGAACCCAGGACCTTCCATCTCTGGGCCTGGCTCTCCATCTACTGAGTCACCCAGCTGCCCCCCCATAGGTTTTTAATAGTGACTCCTCTACCCACCCCCCACATCCCATCCCATAGTGTAATTCTAGGCAAAATGACCTTATTCTTGCTCCTCAGATATGACTCTTGATTCCACTCCTGTCTTTGTTTTTGGCCATCCTTCATGCTTAGAATGTATTCTCTCTCTTTTCTACTGTCTCTCAGAATTTCTGGTTTCAATAAAAGTTCAGCTCATTCGCCCCCATTTTCTATGAGACCATTTCTAGACCCTTCCCTCCAGCTATTAGCGGTTTCCCTTCGCCATCAATGACTGTGTGTGGTGGTTTATGTACGTGCTGCCTTCCGTGGCAGAACATAAACTCTCTGAGGGCAGAGCCTGCTCGTTTTTGTCATTGTGTCCTCATCCCTGTAAGAGAAGGTTTGACATCCTGGAGAGGGGAAGCCTCCATTCCCTTTCTCACCCTTTCCCCTCGTCAATTACATCACCTAGTTCAGTGCTTACTAGACAGAGTGGGGGTTAATGAATTCTTGTTGAGTGATTGGATGACTGGACAGACGTTGAATCCAGCTTTCATTCTTTTTGGGCGAGGTCGCCTAGCAGCACGATAGCCGGGAGTCCAGGGGTCAGGAGCCATTGTCTTCACCGTGACGCCTGAAGGCGATTTCTGCGCATTGTGCCCGTGTGTGGCTCGGTCTAGTGGCCTCTGCACACTTGTAGATTGGGGAACTTCCCAACACGGAGGGCATCCCTCTCTTTGCCATTGCCATCCCGTCTCCGTGCTCGGCTCCTTTCTCTCCAAAGCACCACAGACCGCTTCTTATCCGAATCAAGCCAACCAACAGGTCAAGCTATCAGATCCGCGTGTATCTAAGCATCTCCTGGGAAAAAGGCACGTGAAGCTCTTCTGAAATGACACAGGAGCGTCCTGGTGCTGAAACACTCCTCTTTGCCGATATTTTTTACTAAAAGTCGGTCAGCTACTCCCATCATTTCTGCAGCACGATTTGTTTTGTCAAGTAGCATAATGTCTGGTCTGTTTGCCCAAATTTATTGGCCTATAATTATGGCTCGATCCCAGAACAGCTTGTTGCAGTTGTTATTATAATGCATTTTTAGGTACTGTGCTAATTGCTGGTGTGTGATCTTAGCAACGTTATTATACCTGTTGTTGTAATCCGCAGCATCTAAGGTGGCGGACTTCAGCGGTAATAGCGGTGGGAGCAGCTGTAATAGTAGGTTCCAGGGCTAGAGGTAACCTCTACTTTCAGACACAATGCGTTGCTGGTTATTATGTCTCATAGGGCATCACCAGGAGGAGTCACCTGGCTACATATTTGCTGACTGTATGTTCCCTGTGTGTTTATCAGCAGGAACCATTACGGGAGAGGGAAAAAAGCAGCAAGAAGTGAAATACAGATCTTTATAAGCACCGCTGAATAGGGGAAGGGTTTGGCACAGTGGATAGAATGCTGGTCATGGAGTCAGGAAGACCCGCCCTGTGGCCCTGGGCAAGCAACTTAACCCCTTTTGCCTCAGTTTCCTCATCTTTAAAAGGGGGATGATCATAATTACACTTGTCTCTCAGGCTTGTTGTGAGGATCAAATGGGATAATAATTGTAAAGTTCTTCACACAGTGCTTGGCACATAGTAAATACTATATAAATAGTAGCTGAAAACAAAAGTTGGAGCTACATAGCTATTGGGAATTAAGGTTTTCTGATTATTTTTATAGACATGATTTCAGGTGTTTTTCACAACCCTTACTTTATTATCTTCAATTTTATTTTATAAATGGAGCAGATGAGCTCTGGTAAAGCTGTGACTTGCTTAAGGCCATACAATGGTGGGCCCAAGATGCCCCGACTCCTCACCAAATGACAGAATTTTAGGGTTGATAGTGTAGCGAGGGAAATGACAGGGTGCAAGAGAATGATTGGCAGGGTGTAAGACTCAGAATCTTCCTGAGCCTGGTTGGGTCGGAATTCCTAGAGACAGGTGATTAACTGTCACTCTAGACCTGAGAGAGGGAGACAGGTGTATGTGTGATTCATCTTGAAATCCATCTATCAAACAACTGGCCTTGAGGATTTTCTAGCTGTGGTGAAAGAATAACTCCAGTCTTCCTGGTGGACAGCTAGTCTGGGGCAAAGATTTCTACCCTGCTGGGACATCTGAGGACATCAGCTGGACTTCTGTTTCTAGCTCACCAAGGGCTCTTTTTGAGATACTGATCCCCTATTGGACTTGCCTTTAGATAACTTAGGTTTTAGTCTAGTGTAAGTCAGATATTGTTTAGTTAGTGAGTAAAAGAATTTAGATTTCACCCTTTCCCATTTACCTTTCCTTCATCCCTTCTATGTTAAATAAATTCAATATTTATATGTTTTTCTGTATTACTTTCCTTCTGTATTACTTTTCTTACCCCTATCCAAATTATATATACTTTAAACAGTAGAATCTATAGAAATTGAATATCTAATTAAATCCTTTCTTTTTAGTTATGGGGAAGCCCACAGAGGTTCATTGATATTTCCAAAGTATAAATTAATGTTAGAGCTAGGAAAGGGGTACCTAAGTGGCACAATGAATAGGAACTAGACTTAAAATCAGGAAGACTCATCTTCATGAGTTCAAATCTGGCCTGGGATATTTACTAGCTATGTGACCCTAGGCAAGTCACTTAAACCTGTTTGCCTTAGTTTCTTCATCTGTAAAATGAGCTGGAAAAGGAAATGGCAAACTATTTCAGTTTCTTTACCAAGAAAACCCCAAATGGTGTCACAAAGAGTAACATAGACCTGAATAACAACAAGAAAGAGCATTGGATTTAGACAAAAAGAACATTTAGAGTTAATTGTTCTTTGAATGTTTCATAGAATTCACTTGTGAATCCATCTAGCCCTGGGAATTTTTTCTTAGGGATTTCAGTGATGGTTTTTTTTTAATTGTTTTTTGGAAATGGGCTGTTTACATATTCTATTTCCTTTTCTGTTGATTAGGGTAACATATTTCTTTAAATATTCATTTATTTCTCTTACATTGTCAGGTTTATTTGCAAAAGGTTGAGTAAAATAATTTCCAATAATTGTTTTAATGTCTTCTTCATTCATTTGAATTTGTCATTTTCTTATTTGATACTGGTAATTTATTTTTTCTTTTTTAAAAAAGTCAAATTAACTAATGGTTTATCTATTTTATCGCTTTGTTCATAAAATCATCTCCTCTTATTTATTATTTTAATGGTTTTTCTTACTTTCCATTTTATTAATCTCCCCTTTGATTTTCAGGATCTCTCTCTCTCTCTCTCTCTCTCTCTCTCTCTCTCTCTCTCTCTCTCTCTCTCTCTCTCTCTCTCTCTCCCCCTCCCTCCCTCCCTCTCTCTCTCTTTCTCTCTCTTTCCCTCCTCCTCCTTCTTATAATATAGTCAGGGAAGGGCAGAGTCCAGAGTCAGAGGAGTCAGAGTTTTCCTCATCTTGAATGTCAGGGCTCTCAGTGTGTCCCTATACTCATCAAGCACATCATTAGGCATCATCTTGTGGTCCTTTTGTACTTACTTGGTGTCAACCTGAAAATAAAGAGGAGTTCCAAAGTAGCAACAAGAGTTTTTAATCAGGGCAGAGGAAATTCATTTTGGGGTTACTGAACAACATGGGAAAGTGAAGGAGATCCCACTCTGAGGTATAAGGAGAAGGCTTAAATAAACTTCAACAGGGAAACATGGTTAGAGGGGTCAGCAACAAGGAGTAGTGACTGACATTTGGTGACATCAAAGTGATTAAAGTCTGATCAAATCAAAGACTCCAGGAGTGGTAATTTTCCAGAGATATCACAAGATCTGCTCCAGCCATGAGATCAGAGGGTCAAGGTAGCCCCTTCCGATAAGTGCATTTAACATTGGGTTCAAGTAATACTTTCAAATAGGATAGCAGAGATCCTTCCTTCCTTCCTTCCTTCCTTCCTTCCTTCCTTCCTTCCTTCCTTCCTTCCTTCCTTCCTTCCTTCCTTCCTTCCTTCCTTCCTTCCTTCCTTCCTTCCTTCCTTCCTTCCTTCCTTCCTTCCTTCCTTCCTTCCTTCCTTCCTTCCTTTGTTCCTTTTTTTATTGGTGGTATCTCTAGCACCTGACACAAAGTTGATATTTAGTAAATGCTGGCTAATTAGAACAAGTAAACCTCATCTGGGTCCACCTTAATTTGGACAGTTTTTGGAAAGGAGTATGAATATTGGGGGTACTGGAGACTATAACCCCAGCACCTCAGCATATAACTATTGTAGGGACTCCTTCATATGAGAGAGGTTGTGGGGAATAGGGTAAAGTAGGGAAGGAGTTCACTCCAGACTGTTATTTTATTGCCTTATATTTTAATTAATTATTTTTAGAGTGGTATAGTTGGTAGAGAGTTGACTTTGGGTTTAAGAAGACCTGTGCTTAACATATCCTAACTGTATAACCCTGACCAATTTACTTATCTTCTTATAGGCAACTTTTTGAAATCAAAAGTTGTAGACAAGGTGGTAACCTCCTTCATCAGAAGCGGTTTTCTGATCTAGGAGTTCCCTTTAGTGATGAAATCACAGGTCCAGTCTTTGCCCCCATCCTATATTTTTTTTTTGTCATTTAGCTCTGTTGTTTCTATGCTGCTTTATGGCTGGAAGTGCTCTTTGAATTCAGCAACTCTTAAGTTTAGCCCCTTAGTGTAAAGCCTTATTTGTTCCATCCCAGTTATGGCTTTGGCCACTTTCACACTATTTTCAGAAGTTGATTCTAGAAACACAATTAATAAAAAAAAAATCCTTTGATTTAGAGAGGAAGTCTTTTGCCATGGGTCAGTCTGTTAAAACTAAACAAAATAAAACAAAAGAGCAACATATATCCAGGATTATCCCTTTAAAGCCTGATTAACAGTACCTTTCCTTAATCCTCTGGGAGAAAGGAGATTTTGGAAGAAGGGTTTAGGACAGAGTTCAAATATCAGAGGATGGATTGTTTTTTTCTTTTTTCTTTTTTTTGGTTTGTTCTTTTTTAGCTCTTGTAATAAGGTTTCTGATGGTAGAGCAGACTTTAGTCATTTGGACCCCTGGGGTTAGGGATCTGGGCATGTCCTTGCTGGGGCAAATTATCCTGGGATCACCGCTAACAATGGTGGTGATGTTAAGGAGGAGGAAGATGGTGAAATTAAGGGCCTTGTCACCAAGTGGCTCATTTGTCCCCCGCTGGGAAATAGGCTGTCTTAGAGGGCAAGCAGACCCAAATAGGACTCCATCCATGACTCAGAGCTCCCGTCGCCCTTGTTGTGCAATGGTTCTCATTTGCCCACTGAAGTGTTTCCACTAGCCACTCTGCATGAGAATTGGGTCCCCGTGGTGGTGAGCTTCATACTCCCATGAAAAGTCCATTAGGCATTGCTAAGCAACACTTCCCGAGATGCCTCCCTCTTGCTGCTGTTCTCCTTGGGCTCTTCCCACATGCACTTTGACATTTGTCTCTAAAGTGTAACAAATAACAAGATTGTTTTCTGTCTCGATGCATCAGTGCAAACTGGAGCTGTCGTGGGAGAGCGTGCCTAAGCCCCCGCAAAGAGTGAGCGGAGGACCCCGGGACCCCTGGCGAGCACACATATTATGCTGCTGAGCTTCACTTCAGAACCCTATATTTTCAAAGATGAGTCAAAAAATTATTATTTTTTTTCCACATTAGAAACGTCAAGCTGATCAAAGAAACAAACACTTTTAATGAAACATATGTGGGATACTTAGAAGGAGAAGATTTACAATGCATCTGCTGTGAAACCAGAAGGCTTATGGAAAGTGTGAAGTAGGAGGAGAAAGATAACTGGGGTATGATGCCAGAGGAGACATGGCCTAAATATTAAACAGAAGGAGAAATAATTTCCATCCATAAAATCACTATTTATTTCTGTATCTAATATAAATCAATACTATACGTCTATGGTATCTCCATCTAACTGCAATCAATCTTTTCCTGCTTTCATCACAAAATTGTACACCTTGATCTTGGGAAAGGAAATTAAACTCAGCCATTCTAATGTCAGGTTGTCAGTCACTTCAAAACCCCAACCCCCATTTTTCCTCCTAGTTTCATTCTTTTTTCCTCGCTGATTTATTTCATAAAGATGGCCTGAGAGAAATAGAAAAAGCAGATCTTTGAAGGGTTAATATTCACGAAAGGCAGGATTTGTCTTAAAAAAAAAAAGCCTTACCTATTTCCAAGTTTGGGTCTGCAAGGAAATGTTGACTAAAAATCGAGTGATTACTGAATGATCAGGCCTTTGAAAGACTTATGATCACATACACTTGGTGTGAGACAAAGCATTTCGAATCGTGTGAAAGTAGATCCAGTCTTTTATTTTGATGAGGTATTAAAATGAAAAATGATCAGGTCATCATTATAAGTGCCAAATGGCCCTCTAGTCAGACTCCACATTTCACAGAGGTAGAGACTGAAGTCCAGAGGGGCAATATGGCCCAAGGTCATTCCAGCATCCTAGGTGGGACTTGAACCCCATTCACTGTGGAACCAGTGCTTTTTCTAGTCTACTAGGCTATTTTCAAAGCATATTACAGCTAGGCATAGAGATATGACATTAAAATATTTAAAATCGTATAATATGGTTATTAAAGTTTATATCCAAATTTCCATCCTACGGCCCCATTTACAACTGCAGTGGGGTTTTCCCTTGTTGCATGTACACATTTCCCATCTCTTCCTCATTTTCTGAGGGGATACAGGCAGAAAAACAGATCCTTATTCCACCTCTCCCACAGCTAACTTGACTGGATGGCAACTTCCCTCTTCTCAGCTTGCTCTCCCGTGTATTCCTAGATACAGAGTCCCCAGACTTTTTCCAGAGGGAGCTCCACTTTTCATGTTCCCCAAATCTTTCAGATGCCAGGACAAATGGGCTTCTGACCATGGAGCTCACTGATGACAAATCAAAGAAGCTGACTCAGTACAGAAATGGATATGCATGTGCATGTGTGTATTATGTTTGTCATGGGAGGAGGATGGGATGTTGTCAGATGGGAGGAAGAGCCTAGGAAGGACGTTCTGACGATGAGCATTCAGAGGCAAGAGGAGCTCCTGTTGCAAAATCTGCCAGTTCCTTTGTTGGTTGGGAACTGGCTTTAAATATTAAAAAAAAAACACTTTAAATTTAAAGTATTGGCAAGATGCATGAGATCATGAACTGTACTTGGACTTTGTAGCCCCTGCAGTGCCTAGCTTAGTGTCACAGACATATAGGAGACACTCTGGGTTTGTTGGTGACGAGGGATTTAGCCTAAACTAGTTCTCAAGAGTTTCTTCCATCTCTAAATCTTATGATCATTCCCACATTTCTCAAAGGATTGCACTTTGACTAGACCTCCTTTCAACTCTGTTACACTCTCCTTCATATCATAGCTATCGGTGTGCATAATGTCTCACTGACCCTTGACTTGTTTGCTATTATCTTTTTCATCTTTGTAACCGCAGTGACCATCTAGCAAGTGTCTCTTACATAGTAAAGGATTAATAAGTGCTTGTGGAATTTGAATGAATGAATGAAGGATTTGACAACTATGCCTAGAAGGCAGAGAGACAACAGGAGTAATCCATGGATTCTGATGGCCACCATCTTTATGTTTCTGATCTTCTCTTCTCTATCTATCCCATGCAAAACATCTGAAATATATTATTTGGAGAGAAATGAATGTGATACATTCGAAAGAGCACAGGTTCTACCTTAGATTACTTGGGCTCAACATCTTTGATATTTACTATATGACCTTGAAGTTGAGTTATTTAATTTCCCTGGGTCTCATCTTCCTCTTCAGTAAAATGAGGAAAATGGACTAGTTTAACCTTCAAATTCTTATTTTTTTCTCCTCCTCCTCCTCTCCTCTTTCTCCTGCTCCTTCTTTCTTTCTCCAATTCCTCCTTCTCTTCTTTCTCCTTTTCTTCACTCTTGAATTCCTTTTCCTGCTCACAAATTCTCCTTACCAACCCAACCCAACTTGGATCATATCAATAAATTATCTGTTATTCATATCCATTTGCAGGGAATAATTACAAACTAAAGCTATACTTTTAAAGACAATTTTCTTTTGCATTATCAGCCTGAGAGTGTAAACTGAATTTAGAGACCTTCACTTTGGCCAGTGCTACTATTTAAGCAGAATTTTCCCTCTGGCTTATTTTGGGCCTTTATACCCTTCCAAATGTTTGTTGGCTGATTTTTTTTTATGCAAATATAGTAACTAGCACTACGAAATTTTTGTAGGTCTGTGTGTGCTGGGAGTATATGAGGGAGTATTTTTTTAAATGGTAGACATGGGGTGCTTTGTTCTGTTCTATCTTGAAAGAGATTACAGGAAGAAATTTTTGATTCTACCCTGCAGGCTTTGGAAAAGAAACACGTTTCCATTTGCTGCCCTTTGGGCATTTTTCTCACCACCCAGGATTAAGATCTCTTATGTCCACTGTTCTCTTTCCCTTAAAAAAATGTTTCATTGAGTTGGTTCTTTGTTTAAAAACACACTTCCAAAGGATCCTCCATTTTGCCTTCATCCCCATAAACACATCAGAAGCTTCTTTGTAAACACATAAATGCTGGTAAGTAAGGCAGCTAGATGTCACAGTGGGTAGTGCCAGGCCTGAGCTAGCTGGGTGTCCTGGGTAAGTATTTAACCCTGTTTGCCTCAGTTTCATCTGTAAAATGAACTAGAGAAGGAAATGGCAAACCAATTCAGTGTCTTTGCCAAGAAAATCCCCAAACGGGGTCATGAAGATTTGGACACAATTTAAAAGATTGAACAAAACAAATTATGTTGCTGGCCATGTCTGAAAATATATTTCTTATTCTGCAGCTATTTTCTATCACTTCTCTGCTGAGAAATAAAGAGATGGGTGAGTTTTCTGAGGTCATGGTTTTTCAGGTGTTTTTCAATTATGTCTATCTTTTTGTGACTCCATTTGGGATTTTCTTGGGAAAGATACTGGAGTGGTTGGCCATTTCCTTCTCCAGGTCATTTTACAGTTAAGGAAACTTAGACATATACTAGGGTTAAGTAACTTGCTCAGGGTCACACATAGCTAGGAAGTATCTGAGGTCAAGTTTGAACTCCAGAAGACGAGTCTTCCCAATCCAAACTCAGTGCTCTCTCTTTTCACTATACTACCCAACTTCCAAGTCATGACTATGCACTTTATTGATCAAAGCTCTGAAATCTATCAGTGTTGTTTTCCTTTGCATTATTATGGTTGTTTATAAATTATTCACCTCATTTTGCTTATTTCATTCACCATCAATTTCCATAAAATCTTCCCAAGTTTCTCTGAATTCTTTGTATGCAAAATTTCTCAAGATGTAATGATATTACTTGATAATATTCATTTACATTCATATGTCACAATTTGTTTAACCATCCTCTAGTCAGTAGATATACATTTTTCTTCCAGTTCTTTGTTATTAGAAAAAGTGCTGCTAAACTGTACCACAAAGAAGCAATGATCAAAACAATTTACTAATGGTTAAAATAGAAAAATCAATCAATGGAACACTGAGTAAATGTGACCTAGAAGCAATTGAACAGTCTAGTGTTCAATATTCCTTAATTAACTTCATAGTGATTAAGAAAGCTTAGACAGGCAGAGGTTAAGTGACTTGCCCATAGTAACATAGTTAGTAAGTGTCTGAGGCCTGATTTGAACTCAATTCTTCCTGACACTAGGCTCAGCCTCTCTATCCACTGCATTTCTACAGCTATGTAATCAGTTGGTCTTGCATCTAACTGTTGCAGTGTTATGTTTGTTGCAATGCTATGAGTATGTATTCATTGCTCTGTCTGTGGCTAATGGTGAGTCATTCTTGCAAATAAAATAAATATTAATAGGTTTATATGCACAGTATATTTCATACAAAGCATACAAATGGTGTTCCAAGGAATGACAAGTTTTGGAAGCAAAATAAGTTCTTAAATTGGCAATGTCAACATGTGATTCTTTGTAATGCTGTCAACCTTGCTGGGAAATCTGAATGTTACGTTAGTTGAATACTCTCCAATAATGTTTACTGGCATTTGCCAGTGTTTGAATATTCAGTATAGTCTATAGTTCTTTGTAAATACTTAATATAGCATTTAAAAATATATTCACAATAAATGAATAATATCAGAAGTATTTTAAGAAAAATAAAGGAAGTCATCTAGTTCCCTGCCAGGTATGGTTTAAATCAGTAATAATATATTGTTTCATAATAATTTATTCATTTATTATATAATTTTTACATAAATCTCTGAAACTTTTATTATAATCCCATCACAGAAAAATGATTCATTGTTATTATGCTCATTAATTATCATTTTAAAACATGAATAAAATGTTCTGAAAATATAGAATTATATAACTTTGGGAATTTCTAAGAATTTCTCATTTTTGTACTTATATACCAAAGATTAATATGTATTGCAAACCTGGAACTACTAGGCTAGACTTTTTTTTTTCTAAAAGGCAAAAAAGTTAGGATTTGTTTGGCTCAGAAGATCAAGATTTAGGTCTGTGTTGGTGAACCTATGGAATGTGTGCCAGAGAATGCCAGAGGGAGCTGTTTCTTTCCCCCTTTCCACCATTACTCATTTCACCTGCCTTTCTGCCCAGCAGCCCAATGGGAGATCTTCCTCCCTCCCTTGTCTGGACTTAGGCTTGAGGGGTGTGAGGGTTGCAATTTGGCCACTTGGTCTCTAAAAGGTTCTGGATTTATGGTTTAGGTTGTGCCTTCCTTGATTTCAACCTCCTACTTGCCTCTGGCTATAATGATTTCTTAGCCATCTTCAGAGTTGGTGGATATTCTGAGACTGCCCAGCCCTCCTTACTAGGCATGTTTCCATATGGAGCCAAGGGGGTTGGGGCTTAGTACATCTACCAAATCTAAGTACTACACTATTCTTGTTTAATGGCTGTTATATTAGGGCTAAGTAAACCTCCTTTTGTTGATTCTTCAATGACTTAGTAGTGACTCTATCAATCCCAAATCAAATCCAAGCTAACAATGTTCTGGTATCAGGCCTGTAGAGACCTATAAACTTTAAGTGCACTGGTATCTCCTACTTAGTCCCCAGACGATGTCATTTTTGAGTCATGTTGGACTCTCCATGACCCCATTTGGGGTTTTCTTGGCAGTTATTGGAGTGGTTTGCCATTTCCTTCTCCAGATCATTAAAAAAAACAAACCCTTACCTTCTGTCTTAGAATAAGTACCAAATATCTATTCCAAGGCAGAAAAGTGGTAAGGGTTAGGCAATTAAAGATAAATAATTTGCCCAGGGTTACAGAGCTAGGAAATGTCTTAGGTCATATTTGAACCCCAGACCTTCCATCTTGAGGCTTATTGTTCTATCCATTGAGCAATTTACCTGTCCCTTTGCCAGCTCATTTTACAGATGAAGAAATGGAGGCAAACAGAAGTAAGGGACTTATCTGAGTCAGATTGGTCTTTATACAGTTTTCTAAATAGATTGTATTCATCAGACCCTTGGTTTCCATTTTTCCCTTCTGAAGAGGAACTGTGTGTGGCCTTTGACAAGTTATATCTTGGTTAGGGGGAAGCATCTCCTTGTTCTTACCTGCAAAATGAAGGATTTGTATGTTCTTTCCCCCAACTGAACAGACTTCCTCTTGTATACAGGCTCAAGCTTAAAGACCATGGTAAGGTGGTGGGGCAGAAGGATAATGAACAAGTGGCATTCCAAAGGGGACTGGGATGGCAATATGGACTCTTAAAGATATGTTTATGGTTAAATTGGAAACCCTTCTACTTGGGGAAAGACTAAAGTGGTAAAGGAATTCAGGAAGGGGCTGGTAGCTGCTCTTCTGCCTCTTTCCTCTCCCCTCCTCCCTAAAATTCAAGCCATTTTTCCAAATCTAGGAAATATTTTTTCTAGTCTAGACTTGGAGAATTTATAGTTTTAAATGAATTAAAGAAACAAAAATGGTACTGGACAGGAATTGAGGAACCAGTCAGGGATGACCCTTCCTTTATGGGAAGCTGTGTTAATGCAATGGGAGTAAAATTAGAAGTCCAAATCTAGTGGAAAGGAACAATGATTATGGAGAAAGAAGGAATATATCAGATAAATTAGGTCCCCTCAGGGTATTTCCTTCTCTCAGTCTCTGTTAATGCTAACTTCCTTTGGGCCAAGCAGAAAAGACCAGGTCCTAAAATACTTTTTTCACTAATGCCAAACTGAATTTCAAGGGAAGGGGGAAAAATAAATGGTAAAGAGGTTCTAGTTCTAAGTCTGAATTTTCTTGTCTTCTGGGGAAAGGGGTTGGGTTGTGAAGTGATGAAGGCTGGTCTGAGGACATGTAGGCAGTGAATGGATTACTGGGTTGTTATATATACGTATAGCTGTTTTTTCAGCCTTTGCTTCAGCTACAGGAGTAGATGGACATTTAGAGGAGCCACCAATAGTTGGCTTCATGGGTCCAGGATAGGCGGACAAAGACTTCCCATACTCTGTGTTCCAACCCATCTCAAGAGACACTCACTACCCATGTCACCTCAAACCAGCCCACCTCCCTAGTCCTTAGTTTCCCATCTGTCAAATGAGGGAATTGGACTAGATGGTCTTTGAGGTCTCTTTCACTTTTAAACTTTATGATCCTACTATAATATGGAGGGTGTGGGCTGATTCCATTAGGAGTTGGCATGGGAAAAGCATAGGTCTATGGACAAGTAATGCACGTAATGGTATTCTTCGAGGACTTCACATCTCACCAGTAGTATTCATTGTACAAACTCAATAGTGTTGCCTGCTGCAAAGATGCACTTTTTGTGGCCAATCTTTTCCAAAAGCCTCCTGCTTCTACTTTCAGTCTCTTTGATGTTACCACTAAATTTATTTCTGAACACAGGCTATTCAATCTCACCATCCTTTATTAGATAAAATGGAAACATGAACCTTTGCATGGAGTTCTTTCCCTTGGATAGAAACATAACTCTGTTAACAGTTCAGGAAGAGGCTGCCTTACTTGGTTCCTTTGAAGACGTTATTATATGTGGTTTCAGGTCACTGAAATGACTCCCACAGATTGTAGATCATTAGGATGTTCTCAGCATTGTGGACAGTGGCTCCTCTTTCTGAGTGTTTCCTGTTGAGCTCTAGAGACTCTCCTTATATCCTATTTTTGAGCCTCTAAGTGCTGGGGAAGTATTTAAAAAGGCACAAGTACATAATAATATTAGGCATTAAAAAAGTAACTTCTTCCTATGCTCCTCTAAAATGGATCTTGGGTACTTTTGCCTATCCATCCCTTTTGTGATCTGATTTGCTTGTAGATGTTATGAGGAAACTAAATGGTAGAAGGCCTAGATTGTTGAGCCTAGAGTCAGGAAAACCTGAGTTAAAATCTGGCTTTAGATACTTAATAGCTGTGTGGCCCTGGGCAAGTCATCTAACTTCCCCTACCTCAGTTTTCCCATCTATAAAATGAATATAGTAATGCAATCTACCTCCTAGGATTATTGTAAAGATAAAGTGAGATAATACCTGTAATGTCCTTTGCAAATCTTAAAGTCCTATATTATTAAGTTAGTATTAGTATTATTACTAGTATTATTAAGTGCTGGCTAGTTGTTATGGCCATATACATACATATTCTATTATAATTTTGATAATTGTTATATATGTTATTTCTGAAATTACCATTATTCCTAAAATTCAGATTATTGAATACCTGATTCCAATTTCTGCAATTTAATATTTAGTGGCCTTTGCTTCCACATAAATAACATTTTGGTGGTTTATTTGTGGATTCTTGCAAAGGCACTAGGGTCACTCCATGATATTTTCTTTCCAATTTTTCTTTTAAAATTTTATTTTTTCTCCTTAATTCCTCTACTGATTCCCTGTCTTCTTCATTTTTTCTCTGGTGGCTATCAAATGTGTATATGGCTACTCTCCTTAATTCTTCAAGGTCCATACTGGACCAATTTGAGTAGCTGATTCTAAAATAATCTTCTATGACTTTGCAGCAGTTCTGTACAAAGTGCTGTCTAATCTGTCTGACATCCATTTCGCCAGAAAGGTTCAGTTCTATATATCTACCTCCCAGCTCAATGAGTCTGTCCACAAATTGGGAGGGAGTTTCATTGATTTTTTTATATTAAGTTTTCAAATTTTGTCCACGTGCCTGGTCTGTCAGAACAAGCATGTACACACGCACACACACTCATATATGTCTTGTCTAGTTTTTCTGGTCTTATGTAGAGACATAGATAGCTCTATATACCATGGCCCTATTAGTCAAAAGGATCACCCTTCCCAACACACATGCCCTTAGGACAAGGAGGAGCCAAGACCCTTCTCACTCTACAGATGTCTAAACTGAAACTAAGTGACTTGCTTAGAGTTTCACATAGAGAAAAGAGCAGAACAGGACCTGAACTCAGATCTGTTGACCCCAGTTCTGTGGACTTTCTAAGGTGCTAGCAGGCTTCTCTAGTTACTTCTTCCAGCTTACATTTTCCTCCCTCTACTTTCCCTTCTACTTACCCCCTGGTTGACTCTAGACATTAGACCTTTTGAGATCTTTGCTAAAGTTTCCTTCCTTTTCTTCTCTTTCCTTCCTCCCCTACCTGTTTTAAGTGCTGGATTCAAAGTCCAGGTGTTTGATCCTAAGCAGGAAGATTCTGAATGAATATTTGCTTTTCTGAAGAGGAAGGGAATCAGGCTGGATATAGAACTTTATGTAGAGAGGTTACTTGAAATGTGAAAAGGATAAATGTTAAAGGTGATTATTTTCTTTTTGTCCCACTGCAACCATCATCAACAGCATATTTATTCATGGGACTGATCTGTCTTGGTCTCTCTTCCTTCACTCTTCAGTCTTCCCCCCCCTCTCCAAATTAATGTGAACCATTTCAGACTCTATTTCCAACACTGTGGCTCCTAGTAATCCCCTTCATTTAAAAAAAAAACAACACTAAAGAAAGGAGTAAGCTCAGTCCAGAACGTTTTGTACATACATTTTAATTCAGTCTTAGCAGCCAATCAAGAAACTTCTCAGCACTACACAAGATGCTGTTAGGAAATAGTCAGAAGATATCTAGACATACTCTGAAGAGGGGAGAAGGACTCCTTTAGTATTATGTCCAGAAAGAATGTCACCAAAATTCTGTATGTTGGATCAGAACCAAGTTGAGGATATTGCAAATACTTTAAGTAATAAGGTCTTACCCATCATATTCCGAGGGAATCTCACTATCAAGGTTTCTTCAGGGTACTTGCTATGAGATCATAAGATAATAGACCACAGATCTAGAGCTAAAAGGGGCCTCAGAGGCCTTCTAGTTTGAACCCCTCAGGTATGGAAACAGAGGTCCAGAGAGGTTACATAAAGAGCAGTCTTCAGATATGGGACTTAAACCCAGGACCCCTGACTTCAAAGCTATCATTTCTTCCACTGCACTAGGATGAATCTCCTTACATGTAAAAACCTTTCCAAAATAAGGTCATGTTGGTAGTACCATAAAAAATCCTTTTATAATCTGGGGCTCAACCCTGTGGTGGATGGTAGTATAAAGGGGGGCTAGTTTATTTCTTTTCAGGGGAAATACAGAGATGGGCATATTTTTGAAATCTTTTGACCATTTCTCAACTTCCAAGAAGGATCTAGGATATATGCCCCAAACCAGTGACTCAAGCAGAAATAGACAAGCCCTGTCACATGATTCTAAGTTGGAGGCACCAAAAACACAAGAATAATATACCATGTTACTCTGATGAAGAAAGGAGGTTTGGATGGAGATTAAAAAAAACCATAACCAAATATAACTCCACATTAAGAAGAACAGGAAAACAAACATCCTCCTGAGTTCGACAATCAACCAAGAATAAGGTATGAGTTCATCTGGCCCCAAAAGGAGAGAAGAAAGATAGAATCATTAGGGCTGCTAATTTCAAAATTAAGAAGTTTGATTCTCATTTTCATGCAGAGGGCCTTGCATGAACAAATCTTCCTGGAGTAAAGCTATGCCCCTAAAGTGGGGTTTCCTGTAGAGATGAAGCAGCTGCACCTTTGATGACTCCATGGATATTAGCAAAACACTTGCTAAATATAGAAGAATGTCAACAAGTCATAAATAAGGGAGCATGAGTGGGAAACTCCACACAAAAGGTGAGTGGGCAAGAACAAAGAGATGCTTTTCTGCTCAGGCAATTATCATGTGCAGCATCCAAAGCATTAGTCACCGAGTCATTTAAAAGCACAAATGCCAAATAAGAATAAAAGTCACTGTGCGGGAAACTGTCTCATATTGGGGGTTATGGAAGCAAATGACGGCATAGATCTATTTCTAGAGCTCAGAGGAGAAAGAAAGCCTAATGCTGCAACCAGGCTTGATGATGGCGAGCGTGCGTGTGTGCTCACACACACACACACACACACACACACACACACACACACAAAGTAGGTATGAGTTTTACAGAGCCCACCCAGTATGGAGGAGACTGGAGGAGAATTGAGTTGTTCAGAGGTTCTTCTTACCATTGCTTCTTTCTCCTTGCATAGATGCTGGGGTTCCCATTTCTTTTTCTTGATGTCTCCTTTCTTATTATGGATTTTATTTTTACAGAGTTCTTTCCCCCCAACTTTCTTGAGCTTTTATTCAAGGGTATATGAAATAGTGAGGCCATTTGAAGCTGTTTTAAAATATGAGCTTGATGCATAGGCCATTCCTGATCGTGTCTCCCCTTTACCTCACTCTCTATCACCACCTTGCTAGTATCTGCCCTACTAAACTTCCCTTGTATTTTCCTTTATATTTACAACCAAATACCATATCTACATCTACATATCTATGCACACATCTAGATTCTACTTCTATCTACTTTCCCCTATCTATGTATCTATGTCTGTCTATCCATCTCTATCATATATCTATCAAGTATCTATCAGTCAATCAGTCTATCTATAGATATAACCACATGTCATCTCTCCCAAGAGAATGTCAACTCCTTCAAGGCAGACACATTTTTATCTCTTTCACCCTAGCACCTAGAACAATTCCTGGCACATAACAGATGCTTAATAAATGTTTATTGATTGACTGATTGATGCAACACTGTGAGATTCGGAAGCAACTCTATGGGTTAGGTTGTACTAGAATCATCCTCATTTTACAAATGAGGAAAGTGAGACAAAGAGGAATGAAATTATTTGCCCCACGGTTATATAAATAAAGAATTCCATCAGGTCTTCAGACTCTTAACTAAGCTTGCTGCTGCTGCAACCATATCCCTACTGTGACAGAGATCAGCAGAAGGCTCTATGAACCAGCCAGGAAATTGAGATTCACTATCATGTCACTTTCATCCCTTTAATATTGTGAATAGCTATTTTCAAAGTCAAAGTTAAGTCTAAGATAACATACCTTATTGATATAACACTATCTCCCATTCTGGTCTTAACAATAGGTAGAAACAACCATATTTGATCTAACTGGAACTATTAAAAAGATTGCTTTAAAGCAGGGGTCCCCAAACTACAGCCCGTGGGCCACATGAGGCCCCCTGAGGCCATTTATCTGGCCCCCACCACACTTCCGGAAGGGGCACCTTTTTCATTGGTGGTCAGTGAGAGGAGCCCTGTATGTGGCGTCGCTCACAAACAGTACTGCTTCCGGTGACATGTACAGTACTACTTCCAGTGACATAATCCTTTGCATGGAGCCTTGTTCTGAGAGTAACTGAATGAGAACGAGGCACTGCGCAAAGGATTATGGGGCTGCACAATGGAAGACATCAGCATGGTGAGCCGGGATCTGGGGGAGGGGATTCCGCACTGTGTATATTGCTGCTGGGTATAGTGATGGAGGTGATGAGTCTGTGCAAGGTGTGAGAGGCCCATCACAACCGGCACTGCAGCCTCCGCTATCCCAGACAGCGCTATACAGATTTGTTCATAGTTTGTTTTTTTTTTACAGTCTGGCCCTCCAACGGTCTGAGGGACAGTGAACTGGCCCCCATGTAAAAAGTTTGGGGTCCCCTGGTTAAAGTTATTATCATGAACTTCTCAAGGGAGAGATTTGTTCGGTCTCTCCAAGGAACAATAGAATTCAAATGAACATTTATTGTTTACCACATATGGAATACTGTGGAAGATATGAAGTTTAGATTAGAATTTGAGAAACATTTTCCATCCTCAATGAGACACAAACACAGGAAGCTAAAATATATGTAAGGGAGACAAGGACCTTTGCCACGGTGTCAGGACCTGGCAGAGTCTGCTCCCTTATTTCTTTCCATCTGGTATTTTTAGTATTTTTTGGAGTTTACAGGAGCCTCTGGGTGGTTTGCATGGCTATGAACCTGTTACATGGAGGGGCACAACAGCATTTGAAAGGAGTTGTGTGGATTGTTTTAGAGCTTCAGAAAGATTTAGTTGGGAGGTTCTGATGATGGCTGTACTCTGAGGTGAGAAATAGATGAAAGGAATTCACTTATCTTAACTCAGCTGGATCAAAGGACTGAGGGACTTCCAATGGGATGAGGCCAGTCAATGAAACCTCAAAGCTTCCTGAATGGCCCTTTTGTATGCTCATTGGATAGAGATGGTCAGGTTATTCAGCCACAGAGCTGAAAAGATGTGTGGACTAAATTGAGGCATGAAAGGGAGTCATGACACATTCTTGATATCAAAGTAGTAACTACAACTGCAGCAGCTGGCACAGGGCAGAGTCTTGGTGAATGGCTGTTAAGGAGTTGGAGGAGCAGTGATTGAGCAAATGATGAAGTGTCAGAGAGCAGCAGCAAGAGGGGAGAATTTTAACTGATGACACAGACAGGGCAGAATGAAAGTAACAGCAGAGAGCACCTTCAGTAGCTGTTCACAGCAGAGGAATAGCAGAGTGGCCTTTTCCCAACCTCTTCAGAAATGGATGTAGGGCAGAGGCAAGAAGCTTCAGAATCTCTGGATTATGCCAGGAAGCCATGTTAGGCAGAATCATACAGATTCAGAGAGGTATAGTTGAAAAAGAATTAGATTAATTTTTAAATGAACAAACATTTATTTTTCTCCCCTGTCATGCTGCCCCATTCACCACTGAGAGAAAAAACCAACCCACCTTTTAGTAAGTACCCAGTCAAAAAAAAAAAACCCCAGACTTCTGCCTTGTCCATGTCCCAAAATATGTCTCATTTTCTTTTTCTTGAATCCATTACTGCTCTGCCAGGAAGAAACTAGCATATTTCATCACTGATCTTCTGGAATTGGAGGTGGTTATTACATAGATCAGTCTTAAGTCTTTTGGAGTTCTCTGACTTTACAGTTTTGTAAGTGCATGATTTTTTCCCCCTCCTGGTTCTGTTCACTTCACTCTGTATCAGTTCCTATAAGTCTTCCCAGGTTTCTCTGACATTTTATTGTTGCCATTTTTTTATGGCAAAACAATGTCAGAAGTAGGTTTTCTGCTATTATAAAAGGTGAACATCATAAAGGCTGCATCTTGCCTCAGGGTGTGAGCATTCGAGACTTTTTCCCCTTCCCCAATAGCATATGATACTGTGAGCACTTAATCATGTGTATATGGGATTTTGGTGCAGAGAATAATTCCTTTCTTTGATTTTTCTCATCATTTATTTCACTGTCCTATCCACTAAATTAACTCGCTATTTGATTAATAGTTGTTTGAAGGTTTGTTGGTATGCAAGTATGGCCTGGATGGGGACACGAACCAGATTTCACTCCCGGAATGAATCCAAATGGTGATGTGATTCCAGAGTTGAATAGGATGCCTGTTACATATACAATATTATATACTTGATAAGTGCATTAGTGAGTCACAGAACAAGGTGCTATGTGTGCCTGAAGTCAACTAGGAAGAGGAATAAAGTTTTCTTGGAGGAATTAGCATTGGAGTTGGGTTTTGACAAGAGTGTGTTTCACAATGGACTCTCTAGAGAAAAATACACATGACACATCTTTGGAGTCTGCCTCCAGTAGATGCTGGTTTAACAATGGATTAAAGAACTAAAGAGAATGAGAGAAGGCATTACAGGCAGAGGGAATGCCCTGAGCAGCAGAGCTTAGTGCACGGTTTGGGGCAGATATACCGTTTGGCTTGAGAACTGATTACAAGTAGAGATAAATCCATAAAGGTAGTGTGATGCCAGCTTGAGGAGTGCCTTGAATACCAGAAAGAGGAATTTGAACTTGCCTCAAGACAAAATGAAGAGCCACAAAAAATTTGCACGCAAAAAGTGACATTTTCAGATTTCAGTGTAAGAAAAGTGGTTCCAGTAATAGTACAATATAAAGGATGGATGAGATGATGGTAGAAGTGAAAGGCTATAAGGCCAGTAGAGATAATTACATTAGTGGTAATGAATTGGTTTATAATAAATCATAATTAAATATATTGTATTAATGTTAGTAGGTGGGTATAATGAGTCTTGTAGAAAGAGGTTGTTCTTGAGATGATGACGATGTGGAGATGGAATTTGCAGGATTTGGCAATTGATGGGGAAGAGAGGGAAAAGTCAAGGATGTCTAGGTTATGGCTGTGAGAGGCTGAGTAAATAAATGGTAGTGCCTAAGACAAAAACAGGAGTCAGAAGGAGAAGCAGGTTTTGGGGGAAAGATAAGGAAACCAGTTTAGGATATTGGAGTTGAAGTGCTGGTGAGTTATGAGGTAGATCAGTGGATCAAACAATCAAGAAATCAACCTGCATGAAATGCAAGAGTGTGGCATGCTAGGAACTAGAAATGCAAAGATAAAAGGGAAAATAGTCCCTACATACATTAAGGGAAGACAAAACGTATCTATGTAGGTATGTGAAAAACATGTATGAAGTAGTTCCACAGTAATTTTGGCAGGAAGGTCCTAGTAGGTAAGGGCGATCATGTAGAAAGTCGTGCTTGAGACGAACTTTGAAGGGAGCTAGGGACTCTGAGAGCCAGAGGATGAGTGAAGAAGGTAATGATGAATCCTTGAAGAATAGCCTCTCTAAGGGCTTTGAAGGAGGATGCAGAGGCAGGATAAGGAAGGAGCAAGACTAAGAGAGCGTGGAATCTCATAAGCCATGGGATCGGAGAATATACTGTATGAAAGTCCCTGCTTCTTCATCAATTTTGAGGATAAGGCAAACATTAGTCTCTTTCAAATTCAAAGATTCAGCTACTGCCAGAAGCAAGAAGAGGTGATCCCATGTGGCGTCTGCAGCTGTGGCTTGCAGGTCAGTGTCACTGTGTAACTCAGTCTCAGTAGAGACTGTGTTGTTTTGGTTCAATTGAGCTCAACCTCCCCCTATGGATAGGCACATGCCGTCAGTTCTCATTCTGCTTGTGAGTGTTTGTATGGTGTTTTCCTCCTCTTGCAGTGTTTTCCATAGCCAGTCCTCCTTTCAGAAGCCTCCCAGAAGCTGGGGCCTTTGTTAACCATCCTTCTTACCTTCAGAAAAGCTGAGTTGCAGTCATCTCATGTCTCCAGGTCAAAACAATTCTCCAGTAAAACCCCTTTATTCTAAACTCATCCCTTTGGGGTCCTCTAAGCTGGGTTTGGGGGCCAAGGTTTCTTTGAAGGAGGATTTTTCAAATGTCACGGATCCTGGGGGAGAAGTTGAGGGCAGGACTGGTGGGCGTCTTACAAGCGCAGCAAGCCAGCTTATTGCAAACCATCTGTAGCTCCATTGCATGGCTGGTAAACAAGCACAAGGGATCACAGACACAGACTTAGAAAATTGTTATAGAGAAATCTCATTAATTGGGACTAATTGGCAGGGGCAGCACCTATTGTTTACACCCCACATTTGGCAATTCAATGTTGCCTTGAATTTTTTACGAATTTTTTTTTCTTGAGTATGTTTTGTCTCCTCTACTAAATTGTCAGAGAAGCTGCCTGAGGGCAGGGAGCATGCTTTGGACTTCTGTCTAGTCTGTGACACAGCCTATAGAGGGCTATTGATGGATTGGATTGGTGAAAAATCCACACTAGAGAAAATTTATAAGAATGGAGATGCTATTACCTTGAAATACACCCAAATGAGGTTAATCCAATATTGCCTTATAGAGATTATTAAAAGATTTTTTTGGGGGGGGGATCAGGGAAAAAGGATCAGACCTGTGATTTCATTGTGTGGCACATGGTGTTATATCTTAATATAATAATAATGCTTAATCAGCATTCCAGCAAGACTGAGTTTCTGAATTCTGTTTAAATCATTCTATTGCTAGGCAGGATGGTAACTAAATCCAGCTACTTGTGAACTGAAGTTGGCAAATCTCTTCAGCTCAGAAGATCCAAGTTTCAGTGGGCTACACAAATCTGGTGTCCATACTCTTTGGTGTCAATATAGTGAACCCCTTGGGTAGACGTGCTCAAGGAGGGTCACCAAGCTTGTCAAAGAGCAGCAAACCAGTGTAGACCCGAAGGGACCAAGGGAGCAGGTCACAGCTCCTATGCTGATTAGTAGAGGGAACAAGCCTATGAGTAGTTCCTGTACTTCCTGCCTAAGTGAGATGCCAAGATCTGGTCTTTAAAAAAAATCATTCTATTAATACATTTTTCATGCTTAGCATTCCTATTTCTTTGTAGGAATGAACTATCTATCTGTCACATACCTAATTCATGTTCGTTCATTGGATAGCTTAGAAAAAACAACCCAGTTCCCTATTTTAGGGGAAACCTTAGTGCCTTGTTGGCGAAGCTAAGTCACTTGTGCACTGCCGGCATTCTTGGAGCTGCTCAGTTTCCCCTCTTCCAAGCATTCGAGGACATTCTTTGCATGCCATCCCCTCTGACCAGATGCCCAAAGCAAGCACTTTCTCCCGCAGTTCTCTCCAGTAATCTGGTCAGGGTCCCTACAGCTGAACGTGGGCAAATTGTTTTGGCAGGTAAAGGAGAGGGATGGTCACAGGTCACCAGACCCTGTGGCTTCAGATGAGTTATTAGAGTTGCCTCTAGTTATTATTATTATTAGTAGTAATATATAGTGTTTTTATATATAGTATACATATAATAGTATGTATAATAACTATTGTTAGTTATTAGAGATGCCTCCAATCATTCTGCTAGACTGAATCATCTGAAAGAACTGAGGATATTTATTCATTCTTTCACTAAAATCTATTAGCCTGGGGAGAAGATGTATGGGCAACCTAAAAGGTATTTTTTAATCTTCGAAAAGCTTTCATGGAAATACAATTTAGACTAATTCTGATTCTAGGTGGCCCTGTAGATAGAGTGCTGGGTCTGGAGTTAGGAAAATCTGAGTTCAAATCTAGCCTTAGAAATGTACTAGCTGTGTGATGACCTTGGGCAAGCTGCTTAATCTCTAAATGGCTTAACTGCAAAATGGAGATAATAATAGTACCTACCTTTCAACATAGCTGTTAGGAACAAATTAAATGATATTTGTAAAGTACTTACTCAGTGCCTGACACATTGTAGATGTCATATAAGTGATTGTTCCAATCTCTTTCCTCCTTTTCCTCTGACTCCACCGCTGCAAAAGTAGGAACAACACCTGGAAAACAAGGACATTCAGACTCCAAGGGAAGAACAAAGTTTCTAATAATCAGAGGCATCTAACAGTAGAATAGATTTTCAAAATGGGTTGAGAGCTCTCTAGCTGTAAATCCTCAGGCAGAAGCTTGATGACCATTTGTCAAGGATCATAGGATTTAGATGTCCATCTAGTCCAGCCCCTCATTTTATAGATGAGGAAACAGAAACTGAGGTCACCCAGTGACAGAGGTGATATTGAAACTTAGGTTTATTGAATGCTCTACATCAGGTTGTAGTGGGTGTGTTTCTTGGTCAGGTACTGGTTGGACAAGATGATTTCTGAGCTCTCTTACAACTCTTCGTTTCTTTCATTCTAAGACCTTGCTCTTGTTCTTTTATTAATTTTTTTAATCAATTACATGTAATAACAAATTTCCACATAAGTTTTCTGAAGTTATATGATCCAAATAGTCTCCCCTTCTCCTTCCTTCTCCTTCCCCTCCTGGTGCTGGTGGGCAATTCAATCTGGGTCATAAATATATTATCATGCAAAACACATTTCCATGCTGTTTATTTTGTAAGTGAATAATCTTATAAAACCAAAATCCTCAAACATACACCCAGATAAACAGATGAAAAAATTCATGCTTTCATCTGCATTCCCACTCCAACAGTTTTTTCTCTGGATGTGGATGGGGTTCTTTGTTGTAAGTCCCTCAGAGTTGTCTTGGGTCGTATTGTTGAGAGTAGCTAGGTCTAGCACATTTGATCATTCCACAATAGTGGCATTACTGTGCATAACGTTCTCCTGGTTCTGCTTATTTCACTCTGCATCAGTCCATGAAGGCTTTTCCAGCTCTTTCTGAAATCTTCCAGTTCATCATTCCTTACAGCACAATAGTATTCCATCACCATCATATGCCACAGCTTGTTCAGACATTCCCCAACTGATGGACATCCCTTTAGTTTCCAATTCTTTACCACCACAAAAAGAGCAACTAGAAATATTTTGGTACAAGCTGGTCCTTCCCCATTTTCCTTGTTCTTGTTCTAATGATCTTTGGATTCTATGCTAACCTAAGAGGAGAAAACTAATGTTCTTAACAGAGAGGGCTCAAATGGACTCATCAATTGCATTGCACTGAAACAATAGTACAAATAATGGCTCTCTCTCTCAAAATTCTCTATCGGTCCGACTAAAAATGTCCTCTTCGGTGGCATCTAAAGTTTATCAGGAAAGTAACTTAGACTAAGTAAAACGGTGACGTGTCACACACCCAAAAAGTGTGAAGCAATTTGAAAAAATATTTTAAATCTGCCATGGATTTGTAAATTAATGCAGGCCTCACTGTGATTCAATTTCCATTTCTAAACGCCTTCATTTGCATGCAAAGAGTGGGCAATTTTTGTGTGTGTGAAAATTTAGCCTTAAGAAATGAAAATCAAAAACTCAGCAACTTGAAAAGAGCTGTTAGGCATAGAAATTGTTTAATCGGTTTCCAGCAGGGCCAATGGTGTTGGCATTTTCAAATACCAGATTGGTCTGGCATCCTAGGGAAAAAAAAAACAAAAACCCTCAGCTCAGGAAAAAGTAGCCTAGGAAAGCCACCATCCAAAAAGTGGTGAAAAGATATATCTGAGGTATGACAAATGCTAATGGAATGGCTACTGCAATGGAAAGAGAACCTTCAAGTGCGAAATGAACAAATGTGATCAGTATCTGTCTGTCCCACTGCAATCCTCATCAGCAGGGTAAACACGAGCCTTACCAGTGCTAGAGATGGCAAGAACCTTTCATCATTAGGAGGGGAGGGAGATGGCCATGAAGGTCACCGTGTGGTGGGGAGAAGGCGGCACCATGATGTGTTCTCTCTGTAAGCAAAAGAACCCCCACATATATTCTCTGGCAATGTCAACTTCCAAATCTTGGACTGATATTTGTTAGTGTTTAAAATGACAGACTTAAACTAAAGATTGATTCTATTATCCAGTCACCCTGAGCAGTGCTTGAGAAGTGCAGCCAAGGTTTTGCGATGCCCTTTTGCCATCAGACCTTGACACTCAGATTGAAATGTTTTATTTTCCTGGAAAGGCTTGTTATTTTTCTCCACAAAGAACCTAGATAAATACTCTAAGCACCACCCATGGGTGTTATAGGATCATAGATGGAAAAGGGACCTCAGAGTCCATCTAGTCCAATGCCCTAATTTTACAGGCATAGGGAATTTCAGTGACTTAACCAAGCTCACATAGGCAGGATCAAAAATAGGAATTGCTTGTAGTGTCACTGGTCCCAGAGTCCGGGCTTTTCCCATGATAACACAGTATCTCCTTTAGTTCATTGGGTCTATGCTTAATGTTCTTTCAGCAGGAATTTGCCAGCCTAATCTTCTACCTTTCTTCCGACAGATCTACTGAATCAAAAGATCTGTATACCTACAAATGTTGTAAGCTTTCCCCAGACTTTTTCTCTCCAATTACAGTGGAGGGAAGAACGCGATCAGGGGACTTGATGCCTTGTCTGCTGTTATTTTATAGCATATGAGTCAGACGGTTTGCTTACTCTGAATTCTGTTTTCTTCCGAAAAACTAAGAAAATGGAGATTCAGGAATTCTGACTTTTATTTGGAGGTCTACTGTTTGAATTTTGGAGGCAACCAATGTGAAAATAGCACAACTTTCCTTCCTTCCTTCCTTCCTTCCTTCCTTCCTTCCTTCCTTCCTTCCTTCCTTCCTTCCTTCCTTCCTTCCTTCCTTCCTTCCTTCCTTCCTTCCTTCCTTCCTTCCTTCCTTCCTTCCTTCCTTCCTTCCTTCCTTCCTTCCTTCCTTCCTTCCTTCCTTCCTTTGTGCCTCCTTAGGTTTGAATTATTTCAGAGATTTGTTTTGGGTTGGTATCCCTCTCTCAAACCATGAGAGTAAAGAGAGGAATGACTAGCATGTTGTATGGACTTATAGAAGGCAAATTTATAGACAGGTATCACACAGGATGGGCAGGTATGGATGGATTGCCTTCTGCTTCACTGGAGAGAAGATTCATATTAATGAAGTAATACTTCCATTGGAGCATTAGATTTCTGGACCTTTTACATGAGGGACATTCACTTTTTTTTCTGATTGATCAGTGATACAGTGGCATCATTTAAGAATTTGGAGATTTTCAGGAAAGGGGATCTTTGTGAGAATCTGATGTGAAGGACCTATAGATAGTTTCAATCTAATGGACTCAATCAACAAATGTTTCTTAAGCCCAGACCAGGTGCTTGATGAAGCCCTGTATTTGCATGTATAGACAGATAGAAGAGTAGAATATTATGAATGACAATTAGAGTCTATCAATATCTAAGCATTTCTTAAATGCCTACAATGCACCAGGCACTGGGCTAAGTGCTAATGATTTGATATAAAGAAAAGGCTAAAGAGAGTTTAGACAATTAGAGCTCTTCACAAGGTGAATGGGGTGTCTTGGGAGGTAATGAATTCACCTATGGAACTCTTTAAGCAGAAGTTGCAATGCAACCTCCTGGGAATATTGGAGGGATGCACGCTTTAGTTATTCACATTGGAGCTCCATAATAATACCAAGATTCTATGATTTTATGACTATTTTGGATTATTGAGAAGAAGCAGTTCTATTAAGTAGTTAGTTTCTCAAGTTTCTGTCTGCCTTGTTCTATTGATATAGAAAGATTATACCAGATTGAAGTGTGGTGGCCCAGGATGATGTAATAGGGCCAAGGGATTTGGATTTTCCTCTAATATTTATGAACATTTCATTGGACACTAGCTTAGTGATTTGCAAATCCATGACCCAAATAAACATTTTTTTCAGATTTCTTTGTTGTGTGGCACATTATTTACCATTTTGTAGAAAACTATTTTTCTAATAAGCTTTATATGTAAGAGAATCAATGTAACATCAATATTTCTGTGGTTTAGTTTCCTGATTTGAAGCTGTATGGTATTGGAATAGGTGGTTTAGATTGAAGTTGAGAGACCCGAGTTCAAATTCTGACCCTGTTACATACTTCCAAAATATATAATCTTTTTAGAATTTAAGTTTCTTTATCTGTAAAATAAAGAGACTGGATGAAATGACTCACAAAGTTTCTTCTACCTCTAAATTTATGACCTTTTTCAAGCCTATAAGTCTATAAGTATTATTTATTAAGTACCTGCTATGTGCCAGGCAGATTAAATTATTACCATGTGACTAGATTATTACTATATAGCAAATTCTTTAAGAGTTTTAAAATGCTACTAAGTAAAAAGTAGAAACTTTTCTACAATAACATTCCCTGTACTGTGGCTCTGGAAACAATGCATGAATGGCTATTTGTCCCTAGATCATGGACCTTAAAACCTGAAATTAAAAAGTTATATTTGAGCCCTCAAGGGAATGGCTTCTGGGAGTGATGGTGGCCCAGGGAAAGGACTTGTCCATGGTCACACAAGTAGTAAATTATAGACTGAGGATTCAAAACCAAGTTCTCTAATTCAGAGGATTTGTATGCCACCCACCACCCTGCATTTTGGCTTAGGAGTTCTGCCATATTACTGAAATGACGCAGTCAAAATGAAGTAAAAAATGACATAATGACTTCACAATGACAGTCAAGAAGTTTTCTGTTTCATGACACTAAAGGTTAAGATCTTTGATGAAGCCTGATTAGATTCAGTGTAGAACTGGATCAAGAGTCTTGGCTCTGCCACTTTTAGCTACTTGACCATGGGCAAGTCATTTCACTTTTTTCTAGACCTCAGATTTCCCATTTGTTAGATGAGAGGCAAAAAAGGGACTGCCTGATCTCTTATATTCATCTCCTATCTGAAACTCTAGTGGGGCTTCGAGCTAGTTGTGTCTCTCAGGATTTTGTTTTATATTTGGTGCTCAGAATAGGATATTCCAAAACATTCTCAGTTAACTTTGTACTTATCCAGTTTCTTCAATAAAAACAAGGCAAGTGCATAATTAGCATTTTAACAATAAATAAATTAGAACTTGAGATCCCTACAACAATATACACTGCTAGGAGAAGAATACAGAATGCATTCTAAAAATAAAGGCAAAACTGTAAACATACTCTCTATTCTCTTTCTGGAAATTAAAAAAACCCCAACATACTAACAGTTTTATGACAAAGGAAGAATTATGGGAAAGGAAACGAATGTAGTTTAGTTCTTCTTCTTAACTGAAGGAGGGTAGTTTGCTCTTTGAAACAGGGAAGGGAAAACTTGTAACCAATACAACTCCACAGTGCTTGATTACTATTTCTACTTGAGGAAGAAAAAAAAAAGAAAATGGAAAACTGATGCTAGAAGATTTTTTATAAAAAGCGATAACCTATGAAGACTAAGTAGCATTTGCAAAACACTGTTCCAATCAGCAGAATTGTTTCCTTGAGAAAATGTGGCTGATGCAGCCACTACCCTGTCCTGGCACAGCCTAGAAGTTAGTCTGGCTTCCTGTGGGACATGGAAGTGTTAAAAAAAACCAACCAAACAAACCAACAAAAAACCTCCCCCAAACGTCAAGGAGGCTGCTAGGCCTCCCTAAATAGCCTCAAATTGTGTATCATACACTTTTCATAGACAGTGATCTTCAAGCCATTTTTACTCACAGCACAATCTTTTCTCCCTGCTATGAGGAATCAGGGTCCACTATGAGATTTCTGGGGGCTCCAACACACCCTGTGATCTCTACAGTTCACAAGAGACTCCGGCACACGCATTTGATTCCAAGGGGAAGTTCTATGCCATTTACATCATGCTTAGAGAATGATTATGCCCTGTCATACTCTTTGGATGGACACCGTTGAAATTAATTAAGTGGAATACTAGGAATAGGGATGAGTATACATGTGAAGAGTTCTTTAGAGGTAAGGTACAGGAGATAAAGAGAGAGAGAGAGAGAGAGAGAGAGAGAGAGAGAGAGAGAGAGAGAGAGAGAGAGAGAGAGAGAGAGAGAGAGAGAGAGAGAGAGAGAGAGAGAGAGGCTGAGACAGAGACAGAGACAGAGACAGAGACAGAGTTGAAGATTCTTTGAGATTTTAGGATTGACTGAAATTTTCTTTGTCTCCCCTCTCTGTGTCTCTCTGTCACTGTCTCTTCTATCTGTCTTCTTTCTGATCATCAGTGTCTGTCTCTTCTCTGCTTCTGTGTTTTTCTTTCTCTCTATCTCTCCTTTCTGTCTGTTTCTGCTTCTTTCCTTTCTCTCTCTGTCCCCTTCCCCTCCCCCAGCACTTGCCCAATTTTATATATGCTCAATTCCTTAAATCTTTACAACTCTGGGAACCAACCACACTTTTACTTTTTCCTTGTGGTAGAGCATAGGTACAAACTTTCACCTTCACTTTGGATAGGGGAATGGGTCTTGAGCGATGATCTGGGCTCAAATTCTACTTCTATCAATTACCATCTCTGACCTTGGTCACATCATTTAACCTCCTCAGGTCTCAGTTTCCTCATTTGTAAAATAAAGAGATTAGATTAGATTTGCCTTTAATCCTTATACTTTTAAATAATTTAATTTTGTTTTTGTTGCCTGAGGCTTGTGCAGTCAATAGATTAAAAAATTAATTTCAATTAAAAAAACCCTTCCCTTCCCTTTTGGTATCACTTCTAAGATAGAAGAACAACAAGGGCTAGGTAATCACTGTTAAGTGACTTGCCCAGGATCACAGCTAAAAAGTGCCTGAGGTCAAATTTGAACCCAGGTCCTACTGTCAATCAGTTTTTAAAATAGCTATCATTTTCATCTTTAAGTTTTGCCAAGCACTTTACATATATTTTGTCATTTAACTTCACAATGATCCTGTTAGTTGGATGCTACAGGAATTGCTGTCCACATCAAGAAAGGGAGGTTTGGAAAAGCTAATCAACTTGTCCAGGGTCAAACAGCTGATTGAATTAGAGGCAAGATTTGCTCCCTGATCTGTCTCACTCCAAGTCCAGCACTCAAACCCCTTGGTGCATTGCCCCTTTGCAATAACAATTTCAGGTAATTTTTCACACACTTTCAAAAAGTAAAATTATGTATGTTCTGAATTTCTTCTTCTTTTAGAAAAATATATTTTAACAAAATGAGGCTATCAGTAGAGTGAGATGACTAGGACTCTACTCCAGGGTGCCAAAACTGGGGAGGGAGACATTCCTCTTCAAGCCAACAAACATTTATTAAGTGCCTAGGATGTGCTAGTGACTGTGTGCTAAGTGCTTGAGATAGAAGGAAAGGCAAAACCATTCCCTGCTCTCACTATTCCCCCCCCCTCTAAATCCTGAGTAGAGAGAAAACTCCCCACTGGCACCCTGAGTGTTCTGCTGCCCAGGTCTCTTCCTAAGGCTCGAGTTCTGCTTTGGGGGCACAGGATTTGGGATTTAGAGGCTGTGCCTCAGAAGTGTAGACCAGACTCAATGGAGGACAAACTCCCTCTCTTCCTGAATTGATTTCATTCTGGTTGACTGTCTATCTACTTTGCCCTTGCAGGTCTGCTGTGCCCATGGAAGCCTTTCCTCTGTGACATTCAGGTAAACCCGTGAGGCTGATTTTTGCCATCTGAAGTGAGCTTTGCTTAACTCAGCTGGGTTTTGCTCCCCTTGCTGCCTCATTCTTCCACAAAGAGACACAAGGTCCGGGAGAGAGATCTTTTCTTTTTTCTTTTTTTCTGGTCTACAGCAGGTTTTCTTTTATTTTATTGAACCTGGAGCGAGGTTTCCTTATATCTTTTTAGACAAAGTGGATCAAGTCAACGGGATATTTAAAACAATTTTTAATGTGAATGACCAAGGATCTCTGTATTATATGAGGTGTGTGTGTGTAAGAATTTCATTTCAAGGGATCAGCTAGGTGGCTGTAGATTGAGAGCCAGACCCAGAGATGGGAGGTCCTGGGTTCAAATCTGTCCCCAGACACTTCCTAGCTGTGTGACCCTGGGCAAGTCACTTAACTCCCATTGCCTAGCTCTTACCATTCTTCTGCCTTGGAACCAATACACAGGATTGATTCTAAGGTGGAAGGTAAGGGTTAAAAAAAAAGAATTTCATTTCAATATTTGGGTTTGGGGTAAATGCAATAATTACATTTGCCCTGTGCTGAAATGGCTTATTCTATTTCTTCTCTTTTCCCATTGAGAGGAGTTTTAGAAAACTGATTTGCTCAATAGAGACACAGGGAAGGAAATTCATGCATATTAGCTAAATTGCTATGACTTGTTAAAATGTGGACTTTGATTTAAAAAACTGAGTGGAAGTGAAAATGGGGAAAAATACTTTCCAAGGCAAAAACAAATGATAGAGGAGTCAATGGGCTGGCCAAGAGAATTGGGGAGGACATGCAGGGCACATCCTGGCCAGTGCTCATTAAAGATGAAATGGATCTAAAGAGAAAAAGAAAGCAGATGAGCTGAAAAGGCAAAAGGAATGGTATTTCCACAGGGCTTTGCAACAAGCTCTTTGCATTTGGAATAGGATCTGAGAATGCTCAAGATGGAAAAGACTTTAGAGATCAAGGTTCCAATTCCTTCCTTTTAGAGAAAGGGAACCAGGGTCCAAAGAGGTTCAGTGGTTTGCTTGAGGTTATGCAGCTTACTGGTGGCAAAATCAGAAGCAGAATCTGGGTACTGGACACCCCTCTGGTTTCCCCTCCCAAACCCCGCTAAGCCCACCTCCATCCCCAAACCAGTCTCTTTTGACCCCAATGTATTGTGTCTGGTTAAGCTTTGGTCTCTTCTGCTTTCCATAATTTCAGTAGGAAATGAAAAGAGAGTAGGAAGCGGGGGAGAAAAGCCAGATGGCAAAATAGCAGAATAAAAACCAATGGGAACAGTTTTAGGGAAAGGAACCTCATCTCGGCAGCACTTGGGTGGAGATCTGGATCTTGGTGAATACTGACTAAGCCATCAATCAGACAATCAATAAGCACTTGTTTATCAGTTGTCTACCATGGTCTAGGCACTTTTATTTACAAATCGCGTTATTGCGTGGGCTTCTTTTCCTCAATATGACCCCAACCTACTGGGCATACTCGCCCTCGTTCATTGGGACTCAATGCACCAAACTCATTATCTTCTGTTCTCAGCTAGGCTAGTCAGGAAGAGAAGCCAATAATGAACCCATTTATAACATCTGCTTCTTTAGGGAGCTGGCTCTAGTTTCAGCACTTCTTCACATTGTTGCGATTGATCACCCTTCAGAGAAGTCAGCATGGGAGAGTGGACTGAGCCCTGTACTCCGGGGGGTGCTGGAGGGAACTCCTACTGGCTCAGGAGAACTGAGTGGGCTTGATAGTTTTGTTGTTGATGCTGTTCAGAAAGTGCTAGAGAAAATGCCAATACAGATACAACTGAGAAGTGCACACCTTTTTTAGGGAGCTGATTGCTAAATATTTGCCTGCACTCCTCTGCCTGGATTAAAGGGCACAAGTCCTGAGTTCTGGACTTTTATCTTCAGCTAGCTAACTGTGAGATCTTGGGAAAATCACTAACCCTTCAAAAACCGCAGTTTCATCTTTTATAAAATGAGGCATGATAATAAGGGGCAACATGTTTTCCAAGGGTCTTTTGTGCTTTAAAAAGAATGGTGGTGTTGATTCTCCTAGGCTTGAATTCTCCTTTTATTCTTTTCTTCCCTTTAGTCTTTCAGGAGTTCTTCTCCTCAAATTGTACTCTTTTGCCCTCCCACTAAAAGTGAAAGTGTGAAGCTGACAATTATAATAATTAAATCTATGTGTGTGCACATGTATATATTCACATTGATTACTGCTAGCCAAGAGTTCTACGTTACCTCTCAGGATCCATGTGCTTATTATAGTATTTCCCTTTTATTGCTGGTAGTCATTGTTAATTAATTTTCAAGTTTGTTGAGATCCTGGTGATTACATATATTCAGTGATAGAAATGTAAATGTATTACTGGTACTTGATTTGTATGCAATCAATGATTTATACAATGATGGGGTCAAATTATATTTGAATTAGGGCTCCTTCCATTGCAACCAATGCATATGTTTATGATAATAACACACTTTTGCTGTATTTCTCAAATAAAGTATTTTGGGCTATTTCCCTCTTTGGAGATTAAACATACTGCCAGTAGTACACTTGAATATCCATTGAAGAGCATCAGGACCCAGAGACATCTTGGGTCTTTTTGTTTGCACACCATCGGGACTGTAAGAACCTTGAAAGAGACATGATGAGTCACTGGAGGGAAGGAAAAACATGGCAACTCCAGCAGAGATAGGTAGAAACTAGACTCCCTTTGAAGAATCACGATTGTACCAATCCATTTCTACCTGTTGTGGGAGTGTGTTGCCATCTCACTTCATGGGGGGTGGGGGTGGCAGGTGGTTGCATCTACAAATCCTTTCTACCAGGCTGATGACTCCCTTTGTCTCCTTTCCAAATTGGAGCCATGGAAACCAAGGCAGCTTCTTGGAATGATGTACCCTGCCTTTAGATGACTTGCTTTTCTGCAAATGTTTTTAAAAAAATCATAGCAAGTCCCTACTGATCCGGTGGCATGCCTGGCTGTCGAAATGAACTTGCTGGTTTTGGAAGTACTTTCCCAAATTCCAGAATGTTAGAACTTGGAAGGATCATAGGATCACAGCTGTCAGAAGGGATCTAAGAGGCCATGAAATCCAGTCCCTTCATTTTACTGAGAGCATCAAGTCATAGCCCTCAATGGTGAATACCATTGCTGTTCATTTGAAAGAGATCATCAGCCCTGTAACAATCTCACCTCCTTAAAATAAATACTAGGAACACTTCAGAGACTAGCAAAAGAGCTTAGACGGTAGGGGTGGGCATAGAGAACTCATTGAATAATTGTTGATGTATTGTGGACATTTTGGGGGGGATGGGGTGAGGAGAGGATTGCATTGTTCATTTAGAGATTCCAAATGGATCCTTCTTTATGTCATTCAAACACCCTGATGTGCTTGAGGCTTCTAAGATTTGTGGATGATATTCCCTTTGACTCCCATCAATTATCAGGAATGGCTTCATTTTGACATAATTTTCCAAAGTTAGGTGTGTTCACTTTTATGCTCAAGGAGATGAATGGCTGCACTGTGATCATATTATTTGCCTAATTACAAGCTTAGCATTCTGGTGGAAACATTTTAAAAATCACTTCCTCACCCTTCTAACTGGTTTTCCCTAAGAGTTAAGATGAGCCCATGTCCCTTTAGTCTTGGGGTTCAAATGCATTTCTCTCTTGGAGGCTGCCCTCCAGCAAAGCCAACAGGGATTCTGGAAGGAACCAAATGGAAAAGCATATGGAAGTGCTTAAAGTATCTGCCAAGCACCATGCCCAGTGTTGGGATTCAAGTCAAAAAGACTCTCTAGGAATTCCCATTTTGCTAGGAAGAGACAACAAATCTAGGGGGGTCTGCAGTCCAAAAGTTCCCATTGACCTTGGGGTACACTGATAGAGCAGAGAGATAAATGGGGAGTCATAGACTTGAAAGGAGGAAGCATGGAATAAGAAGGTGGAGGCTCTACCCTGTATGGCCCTAGGCAAATCACTTCATTTCTGGAGTCTTAGTTTCCTCAGTTGTAGTTTGGATCAGATCACAGAGGCAGAGGTGCAAGGGACCTTAGCTAGTCTAGCTCCCTTATTTACAAGCTGAGGACCAGAAGTATCAGAAGTAGGAGTTGAGCCTCCCAATAGCTCTGACTCCAAGTTAGGGCTCCTTTCATTGGGCCATCTGAGCTGCTTTGACGATTGCTAAGGCTCCTTCTAACTCTAAATCCTATAGTCCTATGGGCTGTGATTTACTTAACTTTGAGAAAATCTTAAATAATTCTCCCTTAGTAGCTAAGTCCTAATGAGGTGCTTGATGCAACTTCCATTATCTCTTTCAATCAAACCTCACCTCAAATGGACTGGCAATCCCAGAAGAAGAGACCCTTCTACACAAACAAAAATTCACTAAGAGCATACTATACGAAAACCATCTTGATGGGTACTTTTCACCATTCTTTTTTTTTTTATTTTAAAACCCTTACCTTCCTGTCTTGGAGTCAATAGTGTGTATTGGCTCCAAGGCAGAAGAGTGGTAAGGGCTAGGCAATGGGGATCAAGTGACTTGCCCAGGGTCACACAGCTGGGAAGTGTCTGAGGCCAGATTTGAACCTAGGACCTCCTATCTCTAGGCCTGACTCTTAATCCACTGAGCTACCCAGCTGCCCCCACTTTTCACCATTCTTTACTCAATAGTTATTGTTCTAGTTTGGATAATTGGAATAACTTCCTGTTTAGTATCTCTGCCTCCAGTCTCTTCTTTCAGATTCAGCCTCCAGAATGCTGCCAAGTTATTTTTCTAAGATGGGATCAGGTTTGATTACATTATTTCTCTGTCCAAGAACTTTCAGGGACTCCCTATTGTCATTAGGATAAAATCAAATATTTAAAACCTTCCACTCTAACTGGTCTTTCTCGCCTTTTTACAACATTGCTTGTTCTTGTGTCATTTCCCCCTCTAGTCCTTTCAGATACTTCATGATGCCATTTGGTATTTTCTTGACAAAGATACTAAAACCAAAATGGTTTTCCATTTCCTTCTCCTGTTCATTTTATGGATAAGGAAACTGAGACCAACAGGGTTAAATTACTTGTCCAGGGTCACACAGTAATTACTTAAGGCAAGATTTGAACACATAAAGATGAGTCTGCCTGCCTCTAGGTCCATAATGTGCCACCCACCTGCCCCACCCTTTATGAATTCTACTTTCACATTGGCTCTCCTCCTTGGAATGCATTTCCTCCTTCATCATCTCAAATTTCCCTTCAAATTGCTGTACATTCTGTGAAGTCTTTCTTAATTCCTATAGCCATCAGTGCACTCTCCTTCTTTAAATATTCTTTGAGTACTTTGAGATTTCTTTTGCCCTTTCCCTTTCTATCTTGTCTTTTATTTATCTGTGTGCTCTATCCTTCCTGATAACTGGAAGGACATTTTTACTTTTTGTCTTTCTATGCCTTGCACATGCTTTATGTTCCAGAAATATTTCTTGAGCTGAAGAGGTACTGGGTAGAGAGATGATTGCAATCATTGCTTTCATGGAGCTTCTAATCTAGTAGATTCCTATGCATTACAGAAATAAAAGTGAAATAAAAGTGCAAAACTCCCCTTTCCAAATTGCAACTCAGATTTGACTTAATCGATGCAGAATCCCAGTGGTATCACTTCACCACTGAAAGGGAATTCTGGGAGAAATTACAGGGAAAAAGGCTCCCATGAAATCAGGTTCTCCAGAGTCCTAGACTGATACAGGACTTTAATCAAAGCCACATTGGGTGGGAAGACACCATCCTGCATGAATTGTGTTCTGCTGGGTCCAATTTCCTTTTAACAAGCTCAGCATTATCATGACAGTTTCAAAATATTTTTAAATCTGTCACTACTCTAAACACCCTTCAGACTTGTGCTTTGAGCATCCCACTGTATACATCTCCTGTTTATATAATTCTGAGTGTTCTGTGAACACTTAGTGAAATGTCCATTGAATTGAATGGGATAAAGAAGCTAAGGTGATATTTAATTGCTTGAGCTAGGACAAAGAATAAGGTTAGAATGTCATGTTCAGTAGTTAGGCCATTAGGCTATTGGGCCAGAGACTTGTTTTCTTTCTTCTGACTTCAAGAAAGACAAAAGAGCAATACTGAGCCTCCTTCCTGTGAGTTCTGAGGTTGCCCAAGGGCATCTAGTTAAGTTGCATAATAATGAGAGTATCAAAAGACATACCTTCATGTGGCCTGGTGTCATTAGCTTCCAAAACTATTTGACAGGGTCTACAACCTCTGTGCTGGCACACCCGGAATTCTGCCAAGGGAAATAGAATGGGTCTTGGAAGGCAATATTAGGCAGGCAGCAACAGCTGTGCTTGCAGGCACTCAGATCATTACTGACCAATTCCTTTTGGAATTTTATGCTCCTTGAAACCCTGGAGCATCTTGTCAATGTGGACTTGGACACATGATACAGCCAAGGGAACATAAACAGGACAAGCCTCTAGATGCCTTCTCTGGGTGAGCTGCAGCAGGGCATTGAGACAAAAAGCAAAGGCACTTGGTCCATGGCTACTGCATATATTTGCTGAGTGGAGATTTCTTCCCTACTTTTTCTCACTACTTCTGAATCTCATTCTGCATTTCGAAGAATTATGGATCTAATTTGAGAAGTACTAGTGATGTTCTATGACTCCTTCTGAAGTCAGTTCAGTCCTATTGAATGATCAAACACTTCTTAAGAATCTACAATGTAAAAACCAGACCAGGGAGCACCGCAGATAAAATACAGGAATTGGAATCAGAAAGATTCATTTTCATGAGTTCAAATCTAGCCTCAGTAGCTTTGTGAACCTAGTCAAGTCACTTAACCTTTGTTGCTTTAATTTCCTCATATGTAAAGTGAGCTAGAGAAGGCAAAGCATTTTAGTATCTTTGACAAGAAAACCCCAAAGGGGTCACAAAGATTCTTTTACTAATGAAACCACTGAACAACATTTATAGACCACTATGCTATCTGTAAATATATAGTCAAACATCAACAATATAAAATTCAAAAACACAAATGTTGAAACATTGAACCTATGGGAATTAAGGGGTTAGGTTTTTGTAACCATCAAACACTGTGATCTTTCACATGAGACTATAGAAAATACATTTTTCTGCCTACATTTCTTTATAACAAAACATTAATTCTGATAGTGTGTGCTTTTCCCAACATAGTAATGATGAAATGATCCATAGCACACAAAATAAAACTGGTAACATGTAAAACATTTTTCTATGCCATTCTCTAGAATTCTGACTTTTTGTACTAACATTTCAATAGAAAAGAAACATTGATTTCAGAAACTGTTCATTTTTAATGCCATATAAAATAATTACTGGACAACAAACAAAATTCCTAAAACTAAAAAAAAGGTTTAAACTTGAATTTTACCTACTGTTGTCATATGGCAGTGTAGGGGTATTGTACTCTATATTGCCATAAATCTCTTAACTTGGCTGCCCTCTGAAAATCATGGGAGAGCTTGCTGAGACTTTAGTCACTCAGTTCAGCATGGTCAATTCCATGTGCTTCAGTCTCTAACCCCCTTTAATCACTCCAGTAGTTCTGGGAGCTGAGCTGGTGCTTAGCAAGAGCTTGCCAGGGTGAAAGTCCTACCCCTTTTAGCTAAGCACTCCAGGCCATGAAGCTAGTTTTCTCCCCACATTTACTCCTTCCACTCACAGATGAGTTTGGCTCCAGGCTGAACTAGGAGGTGTCTAAAGAGGCCAAGTTTGCCTCTAGCAACTTCACCAGTTGTTCAGAAGATACCTAGACTGGTGACACTTGCACAATATAACACTGTCTTTATTGTGCATAGCCAAGAATGTGCATGGTGGCCATTGCAAATGTAAAAATGAGTTTGCTACTGAAATGGAAAAGCTTGAAGTCAGGAAAGTTAAATGTGGGAATTTTGAAGATCAGCTGTAGTATTATAGAAAGGAAAGGACAAAGTCCTTATGCCCATGGGAGTGAACCTATGGTTCACATGCTAGAGGGGGCACTCAGAGACCTCTCTGTGGGCATGCACATTGCCATCCTAGCATAGAGTTTTCCATAGTTCATTACTCTAAAGCCAAAGGGTTGTGAGGTGGGCTGCTCCCCTCCCCCTCTCCATGCCCCCCTGAGGACATTTCTCACTTCACCAGCCTTTCTAAAAGGTTCACCATCACTTCCCTATTCACTATCAATCATCCCTTATAAATCTCAACTCAGATTTGATCCTATCAGTGTAGGAACTTTACAGAGACCAGGCTTTCCTTTTGATATATGCAGCTTGGTTTTATTTGCCTTTTCTTTATTGCATTTGAGTTGGGAGATACATTTTGGAGCACCAAGACAGGCCATTGATAAATACTAAGTAAATAATAACCTCTGATAAACTTTGTAAAGTGTCCTTTGTTGAATTTGCATAAATGTATTTTAAGGGGCAATTATGATTTCTCCCTATAAAACCTGAGTAGCTTTAAAGCTTAAGTAGCATAAGACATGTCACATTTTTTTGTTTGTTTTGCTGTGTGTGTGTGTGTGTGTGTGTGTGTGTGTGTGTGTTTCTTTAACACTAGTTACTGAAGAAAGCATTCAGAAGTGACAATTCTTAAAATCTGTCCAGGAACTCAGAGAAGTTGTTCAGGATTGGGAATATGGACACTGAGTTAAACAAACAAACAAACAAACAAACACCCTAGCTTATTTCCTAAGAGCAAGAAAATGTTTTAGCTAAGGGGAGGAGTGTAACATTCCCTTGGACAAGTCTTCTTGCTCACCTGCCATGCTCAACCAGCTTTCCAGAGAAGTACATAGAAGCTCGGGTGGGTTGGAGCTTGCTTCCAGGGATTCATGATAGAGAGGTCCCTTCCCTTCACCTCAGTACACGCATAATATTTCTTGTCTAATTTCAATCCAACCCTTGAAGGCTTGATGAGACTTCTTCTGACCATGAATGACCAAGGAGCTGGTCTTATGGAATGATAAAGAATATTTTGGTTGACTGAGGAAATGACTGATTATTCATGAAATACTGATCTAGAACTGACTGAACAAAAGTTCTAGTCAAATTGTCTTTCATTCTTTTCCCTGGCAGCTTTTGGGCGGAAAAGACTAATGGAGCTTCTGGATAGAAGAGAGGCATGCTGAGCTATTTTTACTAGGTTCCTATGTAACCTTGAACATTTCTATTTCTGTTGTAAGTCTTTTCTTATCTCTGGTGAACGACTATTTTAAGATAGGATGGGTGGCATGTGAGACCAATAGACCAGTCAAAGCCTTTTGAGGTCTCACTTTCAACTGAAGTTCCAAAGCCAATGGTCACAGTAGTCAGATCTGGTAAGAGACTAGCACAGTTTCCAAGAGACTCTTTTGACTTAATTCAGTAGTAAATTGACCTATCTGCTGAGATATCTTGTCTTGAAAGAAGTTAATATTACTAAGTAAGCGGGCAACATGTCAATTGTAAACATCATCTTCTGAGGTAAATTTGGTGGGGACACATTGCACAGAGAAAAAGACTCCCAGGGCTAGGTATCATGAAGTATTCCTTGACCTCATGTGTCCTCTACCCATGTGCCATATATTAGCATAATATTTTAAATCTGAACCAATTTTCCACAGGTATCTTATGTGTTGGTATAAGGGGAGAATGTGCCCTTAGTTTTGCAGGATTTTGGGGGGTAACATCTGTTCTTTTTGTATATTCTTTGTAAATTCTATTTTACAAAAGCTAATTCATGTCAACTGGTTTATATCTATTGGAGACCATGCTGGATGGGGGCTTGTGAGGAGCAGTTTTAGGAATCCAGGCTTAATACTGAGTTTAGGAATCCAGTTAATACAGAGGGTCTTGGTAACTGTGATAAGGAAAGCAGGCAACTGCTCTCTGGAGATTTGGCTCATCAGTTTGAGTAGGAGTTGAGGAAGCAGCTCTAAAAGAGGGTACTCCCTGTATAATAAGAGAGCTGGACTAAATGAACCCTGAGACTGCTCCTAGTTTTATAACCACAATTATATGAATTAAGACTGGACCTCAAGTCATCGGACTACAAATCCAAAGCTTTTTCCTCTAAACTAACCTGCCTGTATTTTAGAAAAGATGGCTTCAGTAGCCAAATTGTACTTCTTACATTAATGAAGGCTATTGAGATGAGGAAAAAACATATTTTCCTAGAGTAAAATATATAAGCAATAATGTCAAAATTTGCCTGGAGTCCTGCAAATCATTCAAAAGATCTTTAAAGTGAAAAAGGGGAAGAATACTGACTTCATGGACAATCCTATTACCATAGAGAATATCCAGTAGAGCAAAGGAAGAACAAAGGAAGAAGCTTAAGAGGACTAATAATTCATGGGAGAATAATAAAAATAAGAGATAACAAAAGTCTAGGACCTTCGATTTCATATCAACATTTACAAAATATGGGTAATAAATGGAGTGAATGGGAGATTATAAGAGGCAAATTTTATTTCATAACTATCATTAAGATTTGATAGAATGAGTTTAATGCTTGAAATGTGGCTCTGCAATAGTATATATTATTCAAAAGGGACAGAATAAACAAAAGATGGTAGATATGGTGGAAGAGGGAAAATATGTCAGTTAGATATAAACATATAGAAATCCAAGAAACCAAGAGAGAAACATAGTGGAGAGCATTTGGATTAGAATCAATGAAAAGAGAAACAAATACATTGTTTGAGGGCTATACTCCAGATCTAGTAGGTCACACAACTAAGTGGCACAGGGGATAGAGCACTGGACTTGGAATCAGTAAAACTCATATTCATGATTTGAAATCCAGCTTCAGGCAGTTACTATCTGTGTGACCCTGGACAAGTCACTGAACCTATTTATTATTATTTAATTATACATTATATATATATATATATATAATTAATTAATTATATAATTATTATTAATCTAACTTGGTTCCTCATTTGCAACAATGAGCTGGAGAAGGAAATGGCAAACCACTCCTGTATCTTTGCCAAGAAAACCCCAAAACAGGGCATTAAGGGTGGGACATGACTATAATGACTAAACAAGAACAACAGATCTATTAAATAGGAGGAGGATTTAGATGAGGATTTTGAGAAGCAGATTTAAAAAAATCTAACATAATACCAAAGATATTTTAGTGGTGGGGAATTTAACTACTTAGCTATCTGAAGAACTTTTTTTTTTTTTGAAAAGTATACGGTTCAATAAATCTGTGATTTTGTTCATGCTGATTTCATCTTTTAGAAGGTAGAAAAAATAAATAGAACCATAATTTTGTGCATTTTGTGTTTTCTTTGGCTTTTATGCCATAGCCATTTCCCTCTCTATTCTACCACTTCCTTCCCCAAAACAAATGCTTCCCTGTAACAAAGAAAAACATTTAAGTAAGTAAAAGGTAAAGATTAAATGAAATCAACTGACACAGCAATCATGTCTGACAGCCGATATAATCTTTTATATTTAGTCTCCCACTTCTCTGCTACAGGAGAGGTTTGTTTCATTATTGGTTCTTTAAGACAAAGTTTAGTTGGTATAATTCATCAGAATAAAACCAGCATTTTGGGTCTGGGGTGGTGGTGGTAACTGGGCAGTATATAGATATGTGTGTGTGTGTGTGTGTGTGTGTGTGTGTGTGTGTGTGTGTGTGTAAGGGAGGTTTTGGGGGGGGAGGATGATCACTATACAATTGCAAAAAATAGAAAAGGAGATGAAAGAGAAAAGCCAAGCCTAGTCTCATCATGGACCATGTAAGAGACATTCAAGATGGGTGACTGGGAGTTTTGCTAGACCCAGTCAGCAAGACGATCCCTTCAGTGGGAGAGAGCAGAAATAGCTGCTCTCTGCCTTAGGCCAGTATGTATCCAATCTGACTGCTTTTCAGAGTAACAAGGTTTATTGTAAAGTTGCAAGTTGGAGATAGGGTTAGGATCATGGGTTGAGAGGTCTCCCTATGACTAATAAAGCTATCTTATTACCCACCAGTCTGACTTTGCTTTAAAGTCTCTTCGGTCCTTGGCACAGCTGAGGCTACACGGAATACTCTCTCTGCCCAAGTAATCTATTTCTAGGCTAAAACCCAGAGGAATAAGTCTCTAGACTCTAGAGTATTGAATTAGATTCTAGAGTCTAGAGTCTAGAGTCTAGATAGAACAAAGATGAAGCCAGGTATCAGGAGTGATGAAATCTACCCCAGGTGAAGCTAATGCCCCCTCTAAGGCAAACTAAGCAATTCAATCAACTGCCTTTGAGATTTGGTCTTTTAAGTGTCACAGCAAGAGTCAGGAGCTTCAAAGGTCTTCAGGATCTTGTTAAATATCTTTCTGGAACAATTTTCTATTCACGGAGGTTTGAGCTGTCTCCAGAGCAAAGATCCAACTCCCCTGGCTGGCCGTTGGTTTCCCAGGATTCCTTTCCTCTCAAGATTCTAAAAGGGTTTGCTCTTCTCTTGTTTCAATTGTATTCCATATCAATCTACTTGCACTCTTGTTTCCTTTCTAAAACCTCCCCTTCACAACCATTGATCTCAAAGAGATGGTGGCTAGAATATTAGGCTTTGCTGTTTTCTAGAGGAAGTTAACACATGTGGGAAAATCTCAAGAATTAACTTATGATGACTCAAGCATAAATGATTCTCATGAGGAAGAAAAGGGAGAGCTGCCTAAAGAGACCAAGGTAGTTACGAAAGGAACTCATTGACCAAATCGGACTGAAAAAATGATGTGTACTTTTTGGAGTATAGAGAGAGTAACTGAGGATGAATACAAGAGTAGTGCAGTCCTTTAAGAGTAACATTATGAACATCAATGACTCTAAGGAACCGAGACTGGCAATGAATGCTAAAAAGAGAAAGCAGGATTTAAAAAAAAAATCAGGTTTGAGGAAAGAGGAGAATGAGGAAAGGATAAAAGTTGTTTTTCAATGTGGATGAGATGATAATCATTGAAGAAATGAGAAGGCTTTTATTCAATTCTTATTTTGCTTTAAAAAAGTTTAACCTTTGTCCTGAGAAGTAGAGAGCAAAACTAGTTAGCTGGGTATAGAAATTTAAGGTATAAAAATATGATCAGATAGAATCTAGCTGCCTTCAGTGAATTCAGATCATCAACCCCAGTTGAATTATGGTGGCTGTGATTGCTAAGCGGTGATCTTGGAAAGATCTCACAGAGCAACGATATAACAAGATTTGAGATAAGTAAATGACCCAGTTTTTTAAAAAAGAGAAGAAAAATGAAACTTGCACATTAAGGACCAGAGTTTGATATGTAGGGGCCTGAAAGTTTAATATAAATAAAAAATCATTGAGGACACATTACTGATCTTATAGGATGGAGGTGTCTAATGCTACCTGCAAAACTCTGGGAATGCAGTATGTGACATGGCAGGAAAGAGAGTTAATATTAATGGTATACTACCTTGCATTAAAGGTATTCAGAATGGGAGTCCTCTAGGTAGCACAGTGGATTGAGAGTCTTGCCTAGAGATGGGAGGTCCTGGGTTCAAATCTGTATTTAGACATTTCCTAGCTGAAACATCATTGTCTAGCCCTTAGCATTCTTATGCCTTTGGACCAATATATAATATTGATTTCATGATGGCAGGCAGGGGTTTAAAAGAAAAGGAGTCTACAAGGGTTCCAGACCAAGGAAATTGATCTATTCTGCTTCAGTCAAATCACATCTAAAACACATTATTCAGTCTGAGTGGCACACATTTTGGAAAGATACAGATAATCTGGAGCAGATCTAGAAGAGGGCAACTAGTAAAAGGAATGGAAAATGTTACATGAGGATCAGTTGAAGGAATACATGATTTATCATTTATTATTACCATTATGCTTATTAATTATTAAATAAGGACCTCTTTAACAAAATAGATAAAAATACAATAGAAGATAGATGATGTAATTTGTAGTTTTCCAAGTCAACGGCCCCCCCTCACCCCCCGGGTCTATTTCTATTTTATTTTGACATCATTGTGTAGGTCATCCTTAAAGTGTGAACACTGTCAATATCAGGATTAATTTCCATTTTAAAGGATAATGTGTTGTCCTTGAAAGACTATTTGATTAGGAGTCAGACAACCTGGGTTCAAATCCTCATTCTCTGTTTCCTGAGGTCATGCAGAATCAATCTGATCTCTTCCGAGAGACAGATCTTACAATACTTGAAGAGAGATTTCTTTTCTCCTGCTTCTACTTGGATCCCCCAACACACACACGTTTTGCCCCCCCCCATATCCTCAGTTTGCTTTTCTGTAAGTTGAAGGGGTTGAATTAGCTGACCTTTAAATTTCCTCCCAATCAAAACCTGTAATATGATGAATAAAAAATAAGCAGCTTGGAGCCATTGTCTGAGTGTGGGAGCAAGCTCACAACAATGTGTGAAGGAAACATTTACTCAGCACTCTTGAGGTGCTACGAGGCTTATACTGGTTCAACAATATTTTTGCCTCAAAGTAACTTAAATTGAGCAACCTCTCTGTTCTCCACTGTGACCTTAGAATAGAGTCTTCTAGTTAATTAAATATTTATCATTCATAGAATGTTATACATATCCAATCATTTTTAAGGGATTATAATATCATAAATCATTCTTAAAGCTAAAACTAGACAGAAAATAACTTCTTTTTTGGTGAATCAGAAAGCACTTTAGGTTCTTAGAGAATTATCATTAAGGACATTGGTGGCCATTTTATTGATGAAGAAATAAACTATCCATTAAAATAGATTTCATAAAATTTAGTGTTGAAAAGAACCTTAAAGGTCATGTAATCTAATTCTCTCATTTCACAGATGAGAAAACAACCCCAGAGGCTTAAAATCGTTTTCCCAAGATCATACAACTATTTATTGAGAAGTCTAGGCTTCTGATTTTTTTTCATAGAAAACAAAGGATACCAAAATAACATGAGCATTACCATATGCACACAAAAGCGGAGGAATTATTTGCCATAGGACATTCAGTTAGTCAGCGTTATTTATTAAGCACCAGCTGTTGTGTAAAGTATAGTACTAGGTGCCATGAAGAATTACATAGGAAAAAAGGTGGTTTTCTTTCTAAATGAGCAGATAGGCAAATGAGAAAAAAATTCAAAAGGACAAGCCTTATTTCCTTTCCCCAAACCTGAAACAAAAAAACCCCAAACCAAAACCCAATAGGCTCATATATATATATATATATATATACATATATTATATACACACACACAGAAATAAAACATTATAAATATATGTTCATGCAGGAGCTAAGTGGACTGCTCTTAATAGCGAAAGAATCATGATGGGGGAAGAAGCATTGCGGACAGTATTTGGCAGTTTAAGGAAATGGATGATGAAGACTTTTTTAAAAAAAGAATTTTTTTTGTCTCTTATTTATAGGCTTTCTATCTTTGTCTTTTCTTATAGTACAATGTTACAACATTGAATTACCACATTTTGTATAGCTATTCCTCAATAGATGGATATCAATATTGTTTGCTGTGACCAAAAGTAAACCTGCAAATATTTTAGAATATATAATATAAAAGTATTTTAGTGTACATACTATAACAATATATAAATATCTTAAAGTTCATAAGACCTTTCTTTGGGTCAAAGGTTATAGACATTTTAGTTACTTCATATTATTGCATATTATTATGGCCTAATTTTCCATAATGGTTATACCAATTCAAACTCCACTAATAATGCTTTAGTGTACCTTTGTTTCCATAATACCTCCAACACTGATCATTCCTATTTTTTGTTGTACTGATTTTTAAAAAAACTTCTAAGACCAAAGAGTTTGGCAAATTGGGGTTGTGATTTGCCAAGTATCACACAACAAGGAAGTGCCTGAAGCCAAATTTGAACCCAGGCCCTCTTGACTCCTGGTCTGGGGCTCTGTCCATAGTGCTACCTAGCTTCCTGATAATGATGTTTTCATGCAGATTACAAAGCTGGCCCAGAGACAGGGTATAGGTCTGATGAGGAACTTCAACTATCCAGACATCTGTTGAGGATTGTTGTAGACAAGCTGAGAAAGTCAGTATTTACATACCTAATAATTTCATCTTTCAGAAGGTGGGAGTACTGAAGAGGGAAAATGCTAGTCTGGAATTTTTTTTTCCTACTGGTAAACAAGGACTGGTTGGTGAAGAAAAAAATGGTGACAACTTTGGGAATTAGTGACTATAGCTTATGCCAAACTAACCCTCTTTCCTATTATGACAGGGTTATTGGACTGATAGGTCAAGTTAATGATGTGCCTATAAATTATTAGCCAAGCATCGGCTCTTATGCTATTTTTGTGGGGAAAAGATTGAGAGATGTGGGCTAGACAATAGTGGAGCTAGATGAATTTGGAACTAGTTAGACTAATAGATAAATTCAGAGGGGCATGGCTAGTGGAATGCCTCAGGGATCTGTGGTTGGACTTGTCCTTTTTAAACATTTTTACAAATGAGTTGGACAAAGGCATAGTTGACAGGATTTTCAAATTCCCAAGAGACACAAAGCTGAAAGAGCTAGAACTAATACACTGGTTGATAGAATTAGGATCCAAAAAGATCTTGACCAGTTAGTTTATAGAGCTATAAGATAACACACAATGATATGCTGGAGTCAGTTCAAAATAAGAGGATTCAATTGTTAAATTTTCACAATGAGTAAATTTTCGGTATTAAATCTTGGGAATTGGCAAATGTTATAAATCAGAATTTTATTGTTTTTTTGATTGTCTAGACTTGAAGTGATAGACAAGATATTAGTAATGCATTAAAAACATTTCATGGGGACAGCTAGGTGATAAGTAGAGCTCCAGATATAGAGTTGGGAGGAACTGTGTTCAAATTTGGTCTCAGACTTTTCCTACCTGTGTAACCCTGGGCAAGACACTTAACGCCAATTGCTTAGCTCTTACTAGTCTTCTATCCAATACTTAGGATCTATTTTAAGAGGAAAGATAAGGGTTTTAAAAAAGTGTCTTATGGATACATTTTAATTCCCCTTCACCCCCCCCCCCAAGATTCAGTTGTTAAACATATCAGCATATCCCTGGGTCAGGTCAGATTGATATTTCTACCTTTGTTATGTAGGTGATATATGTTGTGGTTTTTACTTTCAAATGAATATTGAATATTCAGAGACTATACTTTTTCTTATTTCTCATGGGAAAAGGAAAAAATAGGCAATTACACATAGGCATATTTTTCTGTCTATCTATCTCTGTCTCTGTCTATCTATCTACCTCTCTACCTCCCTCCCTCCCCCTCACTTTCTTTCTTTCTTAGAATTGATACTGGGAAGAGTCACAAAATGTAAAATAAATAATTTCGACTACATCAAATTAAAAAGCTTTTGTACACACAAAACCAATATAACTAAAATCAGAAGGAAAGTACCAAATTGGGAAGCAATCTTCATAAAAACCTCTGACAAAGGTTTAATTACTCAAATTTACAAAGAGCTAAATCAATTGTACAAAAAATCAAGCCATTCTCCAATTGATAAATGGGCAAGGGACATGAATAGTCAGTTCTCAGCCAAAGAAATCAAAACTATTAATAAGCACATGAAAAAGTGTTCTAAATCTCTTATAATAGAGAGATGCAAATCAAAACAACACTGAGGTATCACCTCACACATAGCATGACATAACATGACAGCTATGGAAAGTAATGAATGCTGGAGGGGATGTGGCAAAGTAGGGACATTAATTCATTGCTGGTCGAGTTGTGAACTGATCCAACCATTCTGGAGGGCAATTTGGAACTATGGCCAAAGGGCGATAGAAGACTGTCTGCCCTTGATCCAGCCATAGCACTGCTGGGTTTGTACCCCAAAGAGATAATAAGGAAAAAGACTTGTACAAAAATATTCATAGCTGAGCTCTTTGTGGTGGCCAAAAATTGGAAAACGAGGGGATGCCCATCAATTGGGGTATGGCTGAACAAATTGTGGCATATGTTGGTGATGGAATACTATTGTGCTAAAAGGAATAATAAAGTGGAGGAATTCCATGGAGACTGGAACAACCTCCAAGAAGTGATGCAGAGCGAGAGGAGCAGAACCAGGAGAACATTGTACACAGAGACTAATACACTGTGGTATAATCGAACGTAATGGACTTCTCCATTAAGGTCAATGCAATGTCCCAGAACAACTTGCAGGGATCTAAAAAACAAAACAAAACACTATCCACAAGCAGAGAATAAACTGTGGGAGTAAAAACACCAATGAAAAGCAACTGCTTGACTACAGGGGTTGAGGGGATATGACTGAGGAGAGACTCTAAATGAACACTCTAATGCAAATACCAACAACATGGAAATGGGTTTGAATCAGGAACACATATGATACCCAGTGGAATCACGCATCGACTATGGGGGGTGGGGGGGGAAAAGAAAATGATCTTTATCTCTAATGAATAATGCTTGGAAATGATCAAATAAAAATTTTATTAAAAAAAAAAAGAATTGATACTGGGTATAGGTTCCAAGGCAGAAGAGCTGTAAGGCAATTGGATTTAAGTGACTTGCCCCCAGAGTCACACTTCTAGGAAGTGTCTGAGTCCAGATTTGAACCCAGATCTTCTTGTCTACAGGCCTGGCATTTTATCCACTGAGCCACCAGCTGCCCCCACATCTATATATTGTCTATTAGATTATAAGCTTCTTGAAATCAGGTTCAATGTTTTATATAACTTTATAGGCTATACAATGCCCAGGTCTGTGCCTTACACATCAGTAGATGCTTCACACATCTGTGTTGGATAAATGAACAATGGTGGTATTCCCTGTTCTTTGTTCAGTGTTTCCACTTATGGACATATATTTCCTTTCAAGTAGGTTTTCTTTCTTTATTTTTCCCCCTCTTTTCTTTTTTGCTGCCCATCCTTCTAACCTCTCAAGGTCCCTTCATATTACTTCTCTGTCCTTGAGGGTGTTTACAACATCTCCCAATTTAGTCTCATTTGCAAATTTAATTAACATGCTATTTACCCCTCTTCCGGATCATTAATGAAGATATTAAATAAGACCAGATCAAACATCAATCCCTGTAGCACCCCTCTAGCTTCTTTTCCCTCCCCCCATCCACAGCATTTCCTCACAGTTCTGCTGCTGCTTACTGTCACTTTTCTGCAATTGGGTCCTTCAAGCCATTTCTTGGTCCTTGTCTCTAATCGTGCCCAAGATAATCTGAGTGAATTTATCAAAGAACACTTAATGAGACACTGTGTTAAATGCGGCACTCTAATCAAGCCGTATTAGCTGCATTTCCTTTGCCCAACTAATTTTTCAATTCTATCAGTAAGCTGCTTCATGAAGCAAGCAACCAAACAAATCATTAATAAGGCCCTGCACTGATCGACTGCTTTTTTTTTCAAAATAATTCTAGAGATATTATCTTATATTTTATATTTACAGCATAGCATCCCTTTGAGAAAGGTAGGACAAAACATTATTAATTCCATTTCACAGACAGATAAACTGAGATAATGTGGGATTCAAACATCAAAATAGAAACCTATCCAGGACTGTAGCAAGAGGCTTTTGATTTCTTCCTAGATGATACTGACTCCATAGAGTCTAGCTTCCTATAAAGATTGCTATTTCCCATGATGATATAAGCAATCGGAAATGTCATGTAACATGCTAGATAGAATACTGGATTTGGAACCAGGAAAATAGGTTAAAATTTTGCTTCTGATACTTACGGGCTATTTAGTCCTGGGTAAGTCACTTAACCTCCAAGCCTTGGGTAACTGGGTCTCAAAGTTACAGAATAGTTTATTTCCTTTACGTTGACTGGAAGCACCACCTTTTACCTGAAGCCTTTCTTGATTCTTCCAACCACCAATATCCTTTCTCCCTAAGTGCAGTGTATTCACTTTGTATATATTCTCTTTTTCATTTTGTATATATTCTCTTTCTATATATATTCATGTACATAATATCTTCTCTGTTAGAATGTAAGCTCCTTGAGGACAGGGACTGTTTCTCTTTTCTCTTTGTGTCCTCAACACCTACAGAGGCTTCATGACAGCTTATTAATTGGTTAAGCATCATAAGTTCCCCTGGAGATCTCTGCTAGTAAGCACTTCCTATATGGCCAGAGCAAGAATACCTCATTAATTATCTGCTTCCTTAGACATGCTCAGACAGATTTAGTTCCTATATTTGTTATCTCAGATTTCAAACCCATTTGACTTAAGCCATAAAATTTAGGCATTCTGATAGGAAAATTAATGGAAAGAATGTTGAATTTGGAGTCAAAGGAACCACATTTGATTCTCTTATTAATAGTACGTGGGCTTTCTAGCTCATAACTAGGACCCTAGGCTATGTTGAATGAAGGAAGGACACACAACAAGCACATTATCCAGAAATACTGTAGTCATCCTCTTTCTTTGTCACTCTTACACCAAAGTCAGCAAAGGTCAGAAGTTATAAGCAGCTTAGACAACCTTTCGATGACATTCCTCGTCTTCCCCAAACAAGTGGGCATTGGCAGGTGTGCAGAGTAAGCCTTGTTTGTTCTTTCTCTCTGGTTTTGCCAATTATGCTGAGTTTGTATACAGCTGTTTTCCTTTCTATTCCTGCCTGGTCTAACTAAATATTCCTAAAGCTCTGCCACTCATAAGGCCTCCTATTTATAGTTTTCTTGACCATTAATTCATCTGACTATCCAATATATTATAGACTATCTAATTTTTCCTCCCTGCTTTTGCCAAAGGAGGTAAGCCGTTTGCAGAGAAGGTTATTACAGAGAAGTCTGTGCTCATTCGAAGACCATGATTTGTGTGGGGAAGGGAGACAGGGACACCCTGTGGACTCTAGCTTGCCTCAAAACAAGGCTAATCTTGTGTTTCCAGGCTTTTAAAAACTCCGGGGTAAAGTTCTTTCTACCTTATACAGTAGACCAGCATGGATGTGCCCATGGTTCAATCCACTATAGAGAGCAGATACAATCTCTTTCTATGCTTCTAACCCCTCCTAAGAAGGGAACAAGCTGCTACAGGAAGGTGTGCAGGCATTTGAAGTAAGTGGATGGGGAGGAAGAGAATGTTTGAGTTTTTGCTGCTTTGACAGCTGAATGAATCGGAGATCTCTTCTTGGCTGATGTCTTCAGGATTGTGTAGCATGCCCCCTCCTTGCCTGCTCATTCTGTGGAACTGCTGTTTATATCTTCCAGAAAATCCTCTGCAGGGACTATATACCTGGCATGGTGTAGTGGAAAGAGCACTGGATTTGGGATCAAAAGATTTGGCTCAAACTTGGTTCAAGGCTTGGCTCAACCACTAGCTGGTTGTTCTTGGGCCTCAGTTTCTTCGTCTTAAAGTGTGTGTGTACTAGATATTTCTTGAGGTCCCATCCAACCCCGAATCTGCTATCCTATGAGTTCCTGACCTTATGTGACAACCAGTGAAGCAGAGGGACTCTCTGTCCATTGGTTGTAATTTACTCTGACCACATGACCAACCCCTTTCCTTTTCTGTTCCTGTATCTTCCTGGCAATTTCCTTTGTACTACTTTCACACCATAATTCTTCATTAGTAATACCCAACAGCCTACTCACATCCATCACCTATATTTCTACTGACATTTGTGCTAACTAAAATTTTAATTTTTTCAGTGACTGTGGGGTTCCATGGGGGAGGGTGCAAAGAAGGCAAAGAATGAGTATGAAATATGGAGACATAAAGTAGTTTGAATGATACAAAGTGATGGAGTCGTGAACCCCAGGGAGCAAAGTGATGGCAAGATAGAAATAGTGCAATAGAGAAAGAGAAAGCTGGGTGATTGCAGAGACAGGAGAGAATAGGAAAGAGGACAGAAAACATTGCCCCAAATTAACTATGTGATCTTAAGGAATTTAGTTTTTCCCTCTGGCCTCAGTTTTTTCATCTGTAAATCAAAGAATTGATCCAGAAGATTGACGACATCCCTTTCATTGCTGTTCAGTCATTTTCAGTCATGTTTGACTCTTTGTGACCCCATTTGGGGTTTTCCTGGCAGAGATACTGGAGTGGTTTTCCACTTTCTTCTCTAGTTCATTTTATAGATGAGGAAACTGAGCCAGGGTTAAGTGACTTGTTCAGGTTCACACAGCTAGTAAGTGTCAGAGGCCAAATTCGAAACCAGAAAAATGAATCTTTTTTTGACTCTTAAGTCTGGCAATTCTATCCATTGTGCTACCTAGCTGTCCTGACTGTATGACTAGATTACCTCTGAGATAACTTCCAACATTGGGCTTCTTTGGGGGAGAGCAGGGAAAATGATCATGAAATGAAGGAAGGGTCAGAATAACAACTAGACTGGCCAAAGAGCTGAGGAATGATGTGAAGAACTTGGAAGTGTTCAGACAAGAGAATCAGTTTCTCTCTGTGCCTCTTTCTCGCTCTCTCTGTTGTTGCCTCTTTTTGTCTTTGTCAGTTTCTGAAAAGTTTTCAAAAAAGGCCTGTGAGAAAAGGCTAGAAGAAAATGAATTATTTGGCCTGGAAAATAAGCAGTTTTCAAAATTGTTTCCCAAGTCTGTAAGGATGGTGATCAGCTGGTTTATTTTTTATTTAAGACATTAAAAATTTCCTCTGAGGAATTAGATGGAAGAAAAAGTCCCCAACCTCAGCATGAAGAATTTGGGTTTGATCAATGAAAATAACTCACATCAGAAAGATTATTAGATGGGTTACTGGAAAGTTTTATAGTTTTTTCCCATGTATTAAAAAAATGGAATCCAACTCCTCTCTGGGAGAATTTAGACAATATTGGTTAAAGGACAAAATATTCTCTGATGGTCCCTTGCATCTTTGTGATTCTTTCAAGGTATTGTCTTGAGATTTATGGAAGAAAAAAATGATAGATACTATTTACCAATTAAAAACATGGAAAAATAACAATTCATCTATACTTAATGTATATCTCGGGTGGTCTTTCTCTCTCTTTTCTTTGCACTTTTCTTTCACTTTGCACTTTTCTTTGCACTTTCTTTTCTCTGTTCTGTTTCCTTAGTAATCGGTATAATTGCCCAAATAGCAATACTTAATACAAAGAACACTGGATTGAGAATTAACAGACCTGGCCTTTAGTCTAGACTTTGCTCACTGTGTGTTCCTGGATAAATCACTTCCACTCTCTGGACTTCATTCTCCTTTTCTGTAAAATCATGAAGTTAACATAAGCTCTTCACATTCAAATAGACCTTATCAATGACTTCAACTTCCCACTTTAAAGATATGGCAATTAAGACTCAAAGAGGTTAACTAACTTGACCTTGGCCACATAATTGTAAATGTTATGCAGGGTTTGGATTTGGATATTCTGCCTCTAAATCTAGTGGTATTTCTTTTATACTAATCATATTTGAGTCTCTCCCACCTCTAACATTTCCATATCCTATAAAAGGCAATATGTTATTTTTTTCCTGGGCACTATGCATAGAATTGAGGCATCTCCTTTTGTGGAGGTTTCTGGTATTTCTCCGAGTAACCCCTGTTAACCCCAAATGGAATTATCCCAGTTTTGTTTCAAAAGAGAACACAACTCCTGAGGCACCAAATACCATATGGCTGATGTTAATCAATATGACTTAATTCATTAATTTTAAATATAGGCTTAGATTGAGAATGATAAAGCTGTAGAAATGACTTATTTAGGGAAATGTGTATATCCTCAGAATCTGTGCCCATATTTTGTCCTTGCCCCCATTACCTCATAGCCCCACAGCTTTTAAAAAAGCACACATGGAATCTCTTAAATTACATTTGTATCAAGTTAACTTGGGTGGTCGAAGCGTCATCAAGCACGCAGAAAGGGTTCCCATCAAAAGCTAATTTAAGAAAGTTGTTAGGGCATCTACAATAGAAGCAACCTGTTCACTTGCTGTCAATGTGTTTTCTTTTAAAGAAACTTGCTCTTTCCTGCCCATGCTGAAAACATCGACATCTCTTTGAGAGCAAAGCCCTAATATCTTCATGGGTGGTACCAAACAGCACGCCATGTTTCACCATGTGGGGAGTGTCAGCTTTTCTTTGTTTTTTTTCCCCCTCCAAATAGCATAATGATTAAATACTGTCATATATGAGTAATATATGTATGTTAAAATGGAGAAGAGCTCACATCCTATTATTATTATCATTGTTTTATTCTGCAGACAAATGGGAGACCGGTGATGGAATTGTTCATTAGGAGATGAATGATACGTCTAGAAAATGTTGTTTATCTCATTGCTTCCTCAAATCTCCAAGGGACCAAGTTGTGAAAATGAAGACATAAAGAGCACTAGGCATCTTGTGAGTGATGCCGTGTAGTTCTCATGGAAGGGGACAGTGGGGAGAGAAAACAGCAGACAGCGTGGGAGCAGTGTGATGGAGTATGTATTTGTGTAGGGAAAAAAATTCACGTCTCAGCAGGGGGAGACACCTATTTTGCCTCCAGAAAGGCTAATGACTCTTCTCTCAGCTTGAATTTACATGAATGCTTATTAAAAAAAAATTACAGACTTTGCTTCTTCTTGATGAACTTCAAAGATCTTAGAAATTCAGTTCAGTCTGGTGAAATACTCGGCTCATAGACCTGAAGCCATTTTACACCATTCTAAGTATTTTGTCTGGGTATAAATTTGGTTTGGAAATCTCAGAGGCCATAACTAACTTAAGGAATCTTTAGCAATGGACTCTTTCTAAATCCATCAGTAATAAAAGAGCATCTTTTCATCTTTCATCCCTTTTGGGGAGTCCCACCACCATGGAAGTATGGAGCCTACCCTCTGCTTATTCCCTGCTATTCTCCCACTATTAGGTGGGATCTTAAGAGGATTTGTAAGTTAGTGATGCCATCACACTCTTCACTGACTGCCCTTCAGAATGCAAGGATACTTTTCTTAGGCTCTCAAGGGTCCACTGCAGGGTGATGCAGATCAGTTACAGTAGTTCTACTCCATCTCTTCTCCCTCATAGGGTCATAATATTCCTTAATAGTACTGAGAAGTAAATTATAAGTTGATTCCCAATCATGATTAATTCCAGAATTTTAATGACCTTACATCTTTTGCCAACCAGAGAATAGATATAAATGCAATGGCTTACATAGAAATAGGAACCAGGCAATAAAATTTATTGTGCTTCTGAGAACTGTTACCCCGGAAAGGCACATTGGAAGCAGAATAGCCCTATAGACCTTATCTGGCTGACAATTTGATTGGTTCTTGGTGAATCTCTGTGAATGATGATGAGGGAAATGGTCATATGAAGACATGGGCACAATCTCTCTGAGATCCCCACTGATTTCCTCCCAGCATAGGGGAAGCCAATTTTCTCCTCTCATCACCTGATTGACTCCAGGACTTAATGTGAAACCCTCTGGTCAACAGTAAGGAAAAAAATCAGGGTACAATGGAAACATTATTGGATCAGGAGTTAGACTGCTTGAATTTGGGTCTTGTTCCTATCATTTACTAAGTGTCAATAGGCAAATGACCTAACCTTTCTATGCCTCAATTTTCTGTTTTGTCAAAAGAGGATAAGACCACTTACCCTACTTATTTTATAGGTTTATTGTGAGCAAAGTACCATATAGACATGTTAATTATTATTTAAAAATAGAGGCTGAAAGGAAAAGCCATAATGAAATGAACTAGTGACACTGAGTCAAAAGTCTGCCCTGGATCAAAATAAAATTAAGAGACAGGGACAGGGGACAGCTAGATGGCTCCATGGATTGAGAACCAGGACTAAAGATGGGAAGTCCTGGGTTCAAATCGAGCCTCAAACACTTCCTAGCTATGTGACCCTGAGCACAGTCACTTAACCTCCCATTGCCTAGCCCTTACCATTATTCTGCCTTGAACCAATACACGGTATTATTTTAAGATGGAAGATAAAGTGAAAAGAAACAAACAGGGACCAGTGGCTAGTCAATCTCTAGTTCAGTATACTGAGAAGTGTCCTGCAGGTGTCCCTCTTACCCCTTCACACTCTGACTTCATCTGCAAATAGTTGGGTACTGCATTTCTGTGGATGCAGGAAAAGAAGCCAAGTAGAAAGCCCATAATATATCATTTAATCCATTGCAAGATAACTATGAATCTAGGACTATCTTTATACTAGAGATATGGAAATGCTTGCAGGGACAGGAAACTAAGCAGGAAAGAAACATTTTAAACAGCAAAGAACGTCCTTGCCATGGGAAAGTAAGGATACCAATAATACCCATGCCTATTGCCATTGGGAGACAGTATAAGATTGAAGAATAGGTCTAGGATGAATTGCTTTCTTTTTTCTTTTCAATGTAGGGTGGGGTATGAGCCAGAGAAGCTCTTTCTTTCCCTGGGAGCTCTTTCAGTGGGAGCACTTTCTAGTGTAGGTTCAAAAATCTAATTGTTCTTACAGGCTTGGAGAAACATTCTCTCTCCATCCATTTGTCTCAATGCACTCAGTCTACCAGGAATGGTTAACGGGACACCAGGAAGGACTATCTCCAGTACTTTGTCTCATTGTTTCAAGGACACTTCCTTGCTTTTCTTTTTGAGTATTTTCTCTCTCTCCTGGTCCTTTGACCTGGTCAAACTTCCTCCTTCTCTGCCCCCCCTCCCCCAGCCCCCATGCACTTTGGAGGATGTGTATCTCTCTGCCTGTTTTGTTGTATGTGACTTACAATTTGACGTTACCAAAGCCAAGTTCCTCATGCAAAGTAGATAACTGATTGAGCTAATTTCGCATTTTTGATGAACAATGATTTGCATATTTGTCTTTGAACTAAAATTTCTCCAAAGCAATCAATGCATATTTGAATTCAGTTTGCTTGATAAATATACACCACTGTTTTCAGGAAGGACCTGAGTTCAGAATGTGAGTGAATGTAGCCACCATTTCAAAAGTGGGAGCATCTTAGGATGTGTGTAAGGAAATCCCTTGTCCACAGAAGGAGGCTCAGCAATAGTTTGTGAAATGTTAGGATCATAATATCAACGATCTGAGAGCTAGAAGAGTAATAGTCCTGCTGCACTCTGCCTTGGCCAGCCCACATTTGGGATTTCTGCATACCCTCTTGGATGCCACAAACTAGGAAAAAAAATTGGCAAGCAGAAGCACATCTAGAGAAGGGCAAACAAAGTGACTGGAACTCTTGAAACCATGTCAACAAGGATCACTGGGGATGTTTAGGCTATAGAAAGAGAAGACTTAAGGAACACTAAAATTGGAAAGGCTGTCTATAAGGAGTAGAAAACACTCTTGGTATCAGGGAAACTTAAACCTTATTTTTCTGATGATATATCTAGTTTTCTTGATTTTTAGAGAAAATAAAAGTACTAATATGTTTATTTTTTAATGACATAATTTTACTGGTATCGTTGGTATTTAAATCACTTTTATTTAGTTTTGCTTACTTTTTGCTTATGGCTATAATTTTCTTGCTATTGGTGGCATAAAATTCTAGACTTATGTAAAATAACAGTAGTAAAAGAAATTCATGCTTTACTCCTATATTTACTGGGATCCTTTTTCTTTTTTGCCACTCTTCCATAAAAAATCTCAAGTTGGCAAAGAAGAAAAAGAATCATTATATTTTCCTTTTGTAGATAATAGTAATTTTGGTTCTATAATTACAACCATAGAATCAAAGGATAATACAGTCATAGATTTTTGAGTTGAAACAGACCTTAAAGGTCATTGAGTCCAACCCATTTTTATAGATGAGGAAACTGAGGCACAAAAATATTGTTCACATAGCTGATAAATTTTTTTTTTTACTTTACCAATAAATATAGGATTAAGACAGGGATTTCCTTTCCCCCTATTGTTAATTGACATAATTCTAGAAATGTATGTATGCCACCAAATGGCAAGAAAATTATTTGTTTTTTATCAGTTGTGCCTGACTCTTCATGACATGACACGACATACTAGAGTGGCCCACCATTTCTTTCTCCAGCTCATTTTACAGTTGAGGAAATTAAGACAAACAGGGCTAAGTGACTTGCCCAAAATCACATACTTAGTAAGTATTTGAGTCTGATTTTGAACTACTTAAGACAAGTCTTCCTGATTCTAGACCTGGCATTCCATTTGCTATGCCATCTAGGTACCCTAAGAAAATTAAAGGCATAAAGAAGTATTAGATGGGATTTGAATCTAGGTTCTGCTAATTCCAAGTCCAGGGCTTTTTTTTTTTTTACACTAAATCACAATGTCCATTTTATCATATTAAAAAAATACCCTTTCATGCCCATTTGTAATTTTTTAAAAGAACAAAATGCATGTTGTACTTTGTCAAAGACTTCTGTATCTACTGAGACCATGTGGTTGAGGTGTTCTTGTTTTAAGTATGAATATTTATGTTATTTTATTTATGTTTTCCTCCTGTTGAACCATATTTGAGTCCTTGATATAAATATTACTTGATCAGAGTGAATAATTTCTTGGATATATTGTTTTTCCAGAATTTTATTAAACAGTTTTGAATAAAAATTGAGTAGTGCTCTTTCAACTATTTTATGTTACCTCTTTCTTTTATAACTTTCAGCCCCTTGGATACTTAAAATAACCTGATAATTGAAGGTTGACACTCAGGCTCAGTGTTGGACAGTATTAGACAAAGTAGAAATTGTGCAAAATGGAAAATTTTTGAACAAATGGCCATCAGGGATTGGTACTTTAAAAATAAATACCAAAGGGGGCAGCTGGGTGGCTCAGTGGATTGAGAGCCAGGCCTAGAGATGGGAGATCCTGGGTTCAAATCTGGCCTCAGACACTTCCTAGCTGTGTGACCCTGGGCAAGTCACTTAACCCCCATTGCCTAGCTCTTCCCACTCTTCTGCCTTAGAGCCAATATACAGTATTGACTCCAAGATGGAAGGTCAGGGCTTAAAAAAAATAAATACCAAAGGAGAGTTGGGTGGCTCTTTGGATTGAGAACCAGGTCTAGAGATGGAAGGTCACAGGTTCAAATTTGGCCTGAGTCACTTTCTAGCTGTGTGGCCCTGGGCAAGTCATTTAACCCCCCATTGCCTAGACCTTACAGCTTTTTTGCTTTAGAACCAATACATAGTATTGATTCTAAGATGGAAGGTAAGAGTTAAAAAACAAAACAAAACATCAGGAAACTAATCCTAGGAATATGATGGAAATGAATGTAGGCTGTGCTCTAGGTATCAAGTCAAGGGAGTCAATCATCTTCTCTCTAGTTCTACTCACCATCCTTGTGAGTTCTCAGACCAAAACACTTTTCAGTGATCACTACTCTTCTAAGTATACCATTTATTCTTATTATAATATAAGCTCCTTGAGGGCAGAGATGGTCATACATTTGAATTTGTCTCCAAATTGCTTAATATTGTGTCTACTGGGCACGTAGAAAGCGCTTAATGAGTTTTTTTTTTAATTTTAAACCCTTACCTTCCATCTTGGAATCAATCCTGTGTATTGGTTCCAAGGCAGAAGAGTGGTAAGGGGTAGGCAATGGGGGTTAAGTGACTTGCCCAGGGTCACACAGCTGGGAAGTATCTAAGGCCAGATAATGAAAAAAAAATTTTTTTTGCATTAATTTGGCAAGTCAGGCACTCAAGATGAGAAGACTGGGTTTGAATTTCCACTCTGCTATTTTCTTCTTGTGCGATCTCAGGCATATTCTCTGGACCTTAGTTTGCTTAACTCTAAAATCAGAGATTTGAACTAGATCTCTGAGATAGCACCCAACTCTCCAGTCCTCCTTGGATCCTGGTGTGGTCATGGAATTTGAATAGGTAAAAGGGGAGGGAGGAGGTGCTGACTAGATGGTCTCATGAATCTCTTTAGTTCTAACATTTAAGGCTTCTGTGATTTCATTACTTTTTATGCTGGTGACCCTGCTTTAAGATAAAAGCAAAACATTCATTGATAGAGCGATTTCCTTTACACTCTCAAATCCTACCCCCTTTGAATAGTTTCTTTCGAACGAATCTTAAATAGTCCACTGCAAGAAAAGAATAGCGGAGATCTAGTCTAGAGAATTATAGGACTAAGGTAAGAGAGAAAGACACCTTCCTAGAGTTCAAAAGTCCAAACTGAAGTCAATTACATTAGTATTGAAATGCCCGTTTGTAATTGTAAATGTAATTGACTAGAATAAACTAAATAGACTAAATAGAATGCTTTCTTCTGGCCAGTTCTTTCTGGATTTGCTGTTCAAATTCATATTTGCCTTTTGCAGATTCTGGAATCAATCTGATATCTTCCTTGAAGAAACACACGTGACATATACGTTCTGAAAAACACAAATGCAAATACAATGAAACCCCCTTATATTAAACCCACTTATATTGAATCCCAGCATAGAGCAATCAAATTGGAAAGTCAAGGCCTATTACATGTACACGTAATATTTCCAAAGTATATCAAATTCCATCCTATATCAAATTTTCTCTCTGGTCCCTTGAAATTCAATATAAGCAAGTTTCACTGTATTTGAAATGGACATGATGCAATATAATGTATTTTTCAATGAATAGAATTCTTGGTAATTCAATTTATGGTTGCAGAACTCCTTAAAGGGCACCTCTCACCTCAGAGGGGCTTCAAAGGAGGGTTCAGTTCTGCAGTCCTTCCTCAGGAAACATTGCTGCCGACAGAGAGGACCTGAGACAAAATGGGAATGATTTGGGCGATATCCCAAGTGATAAGGCCACTGGAGATTTGAGGGCAGAGGAAGATGGATACAGGAGAACAAGAAAAATTCTTTTATCTCTGATCTGTAACTGTTAGCACAGTCATGTTCGTAGACACGGAGGAGACTTCTGTAACCCCTTCTATTCCATCCTTTAAGGTACAAAGTTGAAACTCAATTTCTTACGCTCTTCTCTTATTGGTGGCAGTAATGCTACATTCTGTTGGGTTGCCTTCTCTGATCACTTTCTTCTAATTTCTCTACTCCAGTTGGTTCCTATTTCAAAACACACATATATGCCTATCATGTATCACATGCAAACCATTCGTAGTCACGATTAAATAGAATATTCTGCTGTATATCCTGTGTTCATTCTCCCATGAGTAATAAACTGGGCCTGGTTTAAAACTGATTTGCACTTGGCAATGGTCCTTTTATGTTTGAGAAATTCTATCCGAAATCTTGGAAAACCTGCATTAAGAATATTGCCTCATACGGCTCTGTCAATCTTTTCTGCACCTGTTAGCATGTTTAGGAAATGGCTTCTTATAATTCACTCATCTTCTTGCAAGTGGAAAAAAAAATTCACAAAAGTAATTCCGATTATTCAAATTGTTTTGTAAAACATAAAATTAAGAACACATCCTATAATAAGCACTAATAAACTTAGCAACTAGATATAAATAAAATATAGGTTATTAAAGTACTGTAATATGACGGGAAAGAGCTTATAGGCTCATGTAATTATCCTTGCTGAATGTAAACAGTTGCTCAGATAGTTTTAACTATTTTTAGTGCCTGAAATATCTAAGCTTTCTGGGCTACGCCAAAAGGAATGATACTGCCTCCATCATTACAGCTCTTGCTTGTTAAGTCCCCGATGCATAATAAACCTATGAACTCCATTAGTTGTAATCAATATGAGTATAGGCATATAAAGGCCTCTTCTTGCCTCTCTCACTGCCTCAAACAAGAAGCCAAAATGATTATGACGCCAAGTCCCCTGCAAGGAATCAGGTACGTCATTTTTCATTTGAGAAGAAGCCCTCTCCAATAATGGAAATCCTGAGAAAGGTTATTACAATAATAAATGAGTTGGCAGGCTGATTTGTGCTTGAAACAAATGTACCTCCTGATGGAAGCCTTTTTAATTCCTTATAAATCTTGGACTCACTGGCCAGAATAGGACTCCTCGAATCAGTCAGCCAAAGGCCGGAGGAATCGGGGGTTCATGTGGCTCGTTTCTTGTTGTCCAAACAGCTGTTCCTGATAGTCCTCCCTGCAGGTATCTGTTTGGGGATTAGTAATGCTTCACATGGTCGTACATCACAAGAAATGGATGTGTAATTACATTAAACATGCTTCATCTCCTTGGGCTCACTCATCCTTAATCATGGGGATGGATGCCACTCAATGACCTTTCCCCGCACATGGTTTTACTTTTTCTAATAGTAATAATGATCTATGGATGGGGTAATACGAACACAAGAATGGTCCTAGCCATTGATACAGCACTTTTTAACTTTTCAAAAGTGTTTTTGTACTAGTTTCCCCTTTCCAACCCCATCCTTTCCCCCCTTTAGTTTGGATACTTGGTTTGCCCCGAGTGTGCCCTGGTGAGTTTCTCTCCCTGGATGTAACTAAGTGAGAAGATTCTCCTTGGTTCCTACCATGTAAGTAGAAGCAGGTGCAGATCTGGGTGCCCTGGTGTGGACAAGGTGTGGGGTTGCGTCTCTAAGTGATGTACCTGGAAATGCAGATTTTTGACCTTCAACTGACTTTGAGTATTGCAAGATTGAACTGCTGTTAGGCTCTGAAGAAAGATACTCAGGAGAGTCTCTCTTTTTTTAGCAATCAATCTCATGCATTTATTAAAAACAAAAGTAGGCTAGCCATGGAACCACTCTACTGGGGGCTCCAGGATATCTTGCTTCCTCAGCATTGTCCAACTTTTTGGAGGAGGATTTGAACTTCTCTGTTCTTCTTGCAGTGAGCAATAATTGAAAAGAATCTCAATAGAGCTAGGGAGTCCAAGAGGCAGATATGGGAAGGGGACGGGAAACTCCTCAGGAACAGTCGCGATATATAATTTTGTTAACTAATTTGTTGATTTTCTTATCTTCAGTTTTGGGCATTTGATTAAAGAGTGATGGCAGGGGAGGGGGATGAGTCTGGAAATCATGTCTTCAGAAGAATAATTCTAGGAAATGGGGATATTTAGCATGGAGAAGAGAAGACTTGAGAATGGAGTTCATATCTTTGCAAGTATTTGAAAGAGTGTAATATAGGAGAGGGATTAAACTTATTCTGAGGGAAGAACCAGGAGTAATAGTTGAAGTTACAGTGAGTCAGCTTTTAATTCAATGTAAAGAAGAGCTCTGTAATATGTCCAGCTATCCAAAAATAGGGAAAGCTATAAGGATATGGTTTTGAGTTCAAGTTGAGTCTTGAGGGCTAGTTGGTAATGATGTAGAAGAAGGAGTACCAAGCAGGAAGGCAGACTAAATGAGCTTTGATGTCTTTTCTAAAGTTATTCTGGGGACAGCTGGGTAGTTCAGTGAATTGAGAGCCAGGCCTCGAGATGAGAGGTCCTAGGTTCAAATGTGGCCTCAGACACTTCCCAACTGTGTGACCTTGGACAAGTCACTTAACCCCCTTTGCCTAGCCCTTACCACTCTTCTGCCTTAGAACCAATGGACAGTATTGACACTAAGACAGAAGGTCAGGTTTTTTTTTTTAAATAAAATATAGTTATTCTATGCCATATATGTTACTTGACTTTCCAATTTTATTTATTGGATCTAATACTAGTACACTTTTTTTAGCCCTTGAGGTCAAGGAACAAATGTCTACACTTTCACTTATAATTTCTGCTTTTATTTTAAGGTTGATAACAAGGGCTATCATTTATATGACACTTAAAGGTTTGCAGAGTCTTTTACACATGTCAGCTCTTGTAATCCATACAACAACCTTATGAAATAGGTTCTATTATCATCCTTATTTTTACCTTGGTCAAGTCACTTAATCTCTGCCTCATTTTCATCTTTATGGGGATACAAACCTCCTATGGTTGTTGTGAAGATCAAATGAAATACTATAGTGCCGAGCATAGTGTCTGGAACATAGTAGGTGCTATATAAATGCTAGGTATTCTTAGCTATTGGTTTATAATTAAGGAATCTGAGGCTGAGAGAATTGAAGTGATTTGTCAAAGTCATATAGCTAATAAGTGCATGAGGAAGAATTTGAACTCAGGTCTTCTTGGCTCTAAGCCCAGAATTCTAAGCATTGAACCATTGACATACTTTTGGTTTCATAGCAATCCTGTGAGGCAGGTAGAGAATCATTATTATTCTCATTTTATATATGAGGGAACTAAAGTCCAGACAGGTGGCATTACTTGCTTGCTTACATTCAAGTTAGGGGTAGAAGTAGGATTTGAACACAGGTCTTCTGACTCTTAGTCTTGTCCTTTGTCACATAATGAGAACATGCTGGGTTCCACCCCCCTCAAAATCAAAGGATCATAGATTTAGACTAGAAGAGATTTGAAAATCATCTAATCCATCCCTCCAGTCCTCTTTGGCCCCCATTTTTTAGATGAGGAACCTAATTACTTTTTTAAGGTCACACAGGTAGTAATTAACTGAGATGAGATTTGAACCCAAGCCTGCTCATTCCAAATGCAAGACTCTTTCCAAATGCCGCCTTTCTTAGCTCCTTCTTTAAACATTGTTCAAGTTAAGCTTCTGTGTACAAAAAGGAAAAATGGATAATTATTTTCCTCCTACTTAAAAAAATATCACTAACCTCCTGTGGCTCTGTTTAAAAATAGTGTCTGGTTATTTATCTCAATGTCTTTCCTATAAGATTAACAAATCGAGTACTCAAGAAAGTAGCATTGTGATTTCCAAGTGTTGTAGCATGTCTCTAAGTGATCAGAACTGTGCAAAGGGTTATTATATCGAAAGAAATCTGACGAGGAATAGGGACAGTATTGATGCTATAGAACAATTTGGAGCATGGGGCTGGGATCACATGGCAAGTGAACTTTAAAAATAGCTTTTCCTAGCATTAACTAAACAGAGAGATTCAACTAACAAGAGTGTCATCAATCAGAAGGCTTAAATTTTTTGCTGAGAGAAAAATTAATTCTTGTAAGATTTTTTTCCCCATAATTAAAGGGCTCTTTCCATTTATGCTCAGGCATCATGTAAAAAGCACAGATTTTTCGTCACCATTTCTGGTTACAGAGTTGAATACCATATTTTACCTCAGTAAGGATCAGAGCAGCAGCCAGCCAGGTTTTTAATTCAACAGAAAACTGACTAATGCCTCTTTCTGAAATGGAAAGAGAGACTATCACAAAGCTAACTTCTTGGAGATGGAAAATAATATCATCCTTCAGAAGAGAAATGGATAAATTGTTAAGAAGATCAACTTCAGAGTTTCCTGGAAAATTGTGTAATCTAAGGAAAATAGCTGAGACAACTTCAGCAGCATTTGGTAGAAATTGGAATATAGTCAAAGGTGGTTGAATGGAGGAAATTAGAGGAAACTGAAGAGAAAGCCATGCATTTAATATAATCCAGTTCTGGAGGATTAGGTCTGACGGTAACTATATCTTTTTATACAGCAATCAGCCTGATACCAAATATCTTCAGGGGATAATGAAGTGCAGAACTTCATGGCTTTTTTTTCAATAAGAAATTGAAGAATCGAGGCATCTTGCCTCCCAGTTGAAGGACAAGGGTGGAATTTAATTCAGCAATGTAAAAATGTTATTTTTTATTCTTGGAAGTGTTCCAAGAGGGAAGGAATCAGTGTTAAAAGAGGGAAGGAGAGAGACTTATAAATACCTTGTTTGGGCTCTTTTTTTACCATCTTGAAAATAGTGTCAGAGGGGATTTCCATGGAGTGCCAGTGAGAGCTATGGTTTTTTTTTTTTAAAGCCAACATGATCATAGATATATTACTTAGAGACATTGCATGGCACTTCTTGTTCTTCAAAAATATTGTTTCATTCTTTAACCCACTCCACATTTAATAACTGTCCAAGTCTGTATAGTTTTATTCTTGAATACTCTGACAGAAAAAAATATCTTATATTGTTATAAGCCCTAACTTCCACCAGTCATCTCATAAGTGATTGCTGTCATAAATCAGAATTAAGAAGGAGAATGTGGATGGCTCAGTGTTAGACATCACCATTGGAAAAAAATGAAAGCACTTTTTCTGCCAACAGGGTGTCATCTTTGCAAATGAAGCATAAAATCTTAATTATATTACAGATAGACAAAAAATGAAGGACTGTTTAATTGACCAACTAAAGACTCACAGTAACTCAGATGACATCATTAAAACTGGAATTCAGAATCCTTAGTCTGAATCAACATGTAGATTATAAGGTCATTTGTTTCAAAGATGACAGAGAAGAAGAAAAAATGATTCATGAAGTTTTTATTTCCTTTGATTCTTGCCAAGGTCCATACTCATACCTGCCTCCAATTCTGTTTAGTCTCTTTTTTGAACTGTCTTTCCTAATGACATTTTGCTAGCCAGGAATTCCTTCCTTCTCTTCCTCCCCCATCTCTCTTCACCCAGACAAAGCCCCTGTCCTTCTGGTCCCAGCTCAAGTAGATTGAACCTTTCTAGATTGTTGAAGTCTACAGCACCATTTTTTCTCTGAATTCATAGTATTCATTGTCTATGAATTTGTCAAACTCAAACCAAAAAGGATCCCCTTGGGCTACTTTTAATTTAGAAAACCACCAATTAACACTATATTGTATTATTTTCCATTTATTTTTTGTTAAACATTTCCCAATTACATTTTTTTTTCCTGATTTGGTTTACAATCAGGAATAGTCACTGCTGCCTGTGGACCTCATTTGATACAGCTGGGTAAGATATAGATCTAGGGAAGCCCCAGAACTCAGCTTCTTCTACCAGTGGAGACAGCTAGGGGTCCTGAAAGGTTGGGGCTGGAGTCCGTAAGACTGGAGTTCAAATTCAGCCTTAGACACCAGCTATGTACCTCTGGTCAAGTCACTTAACCTCTGTTTACTTCAATTTCCTCAATTGCAAAATGGGGATAATAACATCACACCTCTTCAAGGAGGATCAAGTGAGGTAATATTTGTAGAGCCCTTGGCACAGTGCCTGGCACATGGTAGGTGCTCTGTAGGTGCTTTAGAAACTTTTATTCTTTTCCCTCTTCCTCAGTGCAGGGTAGAGGCACCTGGAACTTGTAGTTTTGGACAATTCACTAGAATGAGAGCCCAAGGATGAATGAATACACGGATGAATGAAAAAGTATTTGTGAAGTAGTTACCATATTACACGTAATTGGTAAAAAAATAATAAAAAGGTAGTTACCATGTGTCAAGCATTATGGGAATGTCAGTACAAAATCTAAGACATAGACCTGACTTTCAGGAGCTGTATTCTAATCAGGGAAATACTAGGAAGAGGGGAATGATGGCTAGGGAGGAGCACTTTGATCCAGAAAATTACTTGGATGATAATGAGGGGGACTGGATAGGAAAAGGTAGGGCTTTCTTTTTTCTTTTTCTTTTTTTTAAACATATATAGAAACTGAGGCAGATAGAGCTTAAGTGACTTGCCCAGAGTATCACAGAAAGGATCTGAGGCTAGATTAGCACTCCGGTCTTTTTGACTCCAAGCCCAGCCCTCTCATTCTTGTGCCACCTAGTTAGCTGCCTTTTAAGCAGCTACATGCCAGAGTAGATAGAATACCTGACTTGGAGACAGGTAGAACCAAGTTCAAATTTTGCATCAAATACTTATTAGTCGTGTGATCCTGGGCAATCCCTTAACCTTTATCCACCTCAGTTTCCTTGTTTGTAAAATGGGGATCATAATAGCACCTCCTTCCCAGGACCACATGAAATAATATCTATAAGGCACCTAGGACAGTGTAGGTGCAGAAAGTACATAGAAGTACAGGCTTAAAAAGAGGCAAAAGGAGACCATAGTAAGCACTTCATAAATACTTGTTTCCTCCCTTCCTTAGTCAAGAAAGTTGTTGTATCTCTCTTGGCCACAGTGTCCTCAATTTTTTTTAAAAGAGGGATTGGATCGGATGATCTCTGACTTTTCTTCCAACTCTAAAACAATACTCCTCTGAGACAGCTGAGCACACATCCTACAAAATTACTCTGTGCTGTTTTAGTTTCAAGAGGCGAAGTGATTTAGTAGACAAAAAGCCGACTTCAATGTCAGGAAGACCCAGGTTCAAGGCTACCTCTGACACACACTGGCTTTGTAGCTCTGGTGAAATCAGTTAACCTCTCAGTTCCCCAGGCATCCATCCAAGAGCGAGACGCATTAGCAGAGTGAATTTCCACACTGTTCATGAAATCACAGGCTTGGACTAAAAAAGTTTCCAATTCTTAGTTAGTGGCAGTAGCGATTCCAGATCTAAGACTTCTTAGAATTGTCAGGCATTGAAGAATTAGCTAAGCTGAGCTTGATCCGAAGCATCACTCCCTTCTTGAAGAGGGATTTATTAGGAAGGATCAGAAATCAGGGAGAAGCAGGAACTGTATCCACAGGGACCCCTGGTAAAAGCCAAGCAACAGGAAGACAATACAAATGAGCCTTGTGTCTGTGTCCTTGCACAGACCTCACTCTAGGCAATGCCTTCATGTAGGAGGAGAAAGAATGCTCCATTCAGAGTTAGAAGACCTAACTGGTGCAGAAGCTCTCCTCTTTGCCACCTCAGGATAAAGGGCAAAGAGAGACCTTGGCTTGAGAGTGAAGACTTCAGAATCTACTCCAGCCTCTTGTTCCATGTTTATTGCATTCTTCTCTGTTCCAGCCAAATCAGCCTGGGTGTTGGTATTCTGACTCCCACCTTCATGCCTGGAATGTAAGCCCCCCATACCCATCTGCTCCTTAGAAGCCTCACTACCTTCCTGTGAGGCTTTATCTGCTAAGGAAGTCTTACCCAATTCCCCTTATTTTCAGTGCTCCACATCTTCCCAAATTATCTCGTAGCTGTCTGCTGGCCAACCACTCTAGTATCCTTGTCAAGGAAATGCAAATGGGGTCATGAGTCAATAACAACTGAAAAAGAATAACCACAGCTGAACAACACCACAAATCTATAGGTATCTGGGGGGGCTCACTGGATAGAGTGGCCTGGAAACAGGAAGATCTGAGATCAAATTTCACTCAGGGACTTACTAGCTATGTGACATGACTGAACAACATTTATCTGTTAATATTTTAAATCCCCTTGGTAGAATATAATCTCCTCAATGGCAGACATGACCTCATTTTTTGCCTTTAGTGCCTCGTGCTTTACTTTGCATCTAGTAAATGCTTCTTATTGTTATTTATCTGTGTGACCTGGGACAAATCACTTAACCTCTCAGAGCCTCAGTTTCTTCATATGTAAAATTAGTGTAAGTAAATGTCTCCTTCTGCCTCTTTTAAATATGTACTTTGTTGGTTTTTAAAAAAAAAAAAGTTTGGTTCCAGAATATGAGATGTGTTCAAAAGAAAAGACTAAAGAAAGGACATTTCCTCCCCCACAGAACTTTTACTTGTCTTTATCATTCCATTACTATTACAGTGGATGAAAAATCACTTCATTTTTCCCTCTAAGGGAAAGGAAACATTTCTTTAGAGCATAATTTTAGATACTCATATAACCTTTTTTTGATCAGTTTCCTCATCTGTAAAATGGGAAATAATAGTACCTACCTCTCTGGGTTGTTTTGGGGCTAAAATGAGATAGTAAAGCACTTTTAAAACAGTAGAGGGCTAAATAAATGCCAGCTAGAGCTGGAAGATGGCATAGAGATCATCTAGCTTAACCCTTTTAATTTATAGATGAGGAAACAGAGGCCCAGAAATGTAAAGTAACTGAATCTAATTATTTTATTATTGATTATTTCAGGAGAGACAAACTATATAATCCAGACTTCCCTTACTCCCAGGATGTATTCAGTCTCTGTGCTGAACCAGCAACTCTGTGCCTTGGATTCTTTCCTTTAGTTCAAAAATCAGTAAAGAGAAGTCCTCTTGCATTTTAGTTGTTTCTGGAGTATCTGGCATTTACATAGGAGAGAAACATTATGTTCTATCTTGGGGCCTTGAATCTTTTTTTTTTAAACCTTTACCTTCCATCTTAGAATCAAATTGGTTCCAAGGCAGAAGAGCAGTAAGTGCTAGGCAATGGGGGTTAAGTGACTTGCCCAGGGTCACACAGCCAGGTAGTGTCTGAGACCAGATTTGAACCCAGGACCTCCCATCTCTGGACCTGTCTCTCAATCCACTGAATCATTCAGCTGCCCTCTAGGGCTCCCTTCATCTTAGTTAGGAGAGCTCAGAGAGGAGGGAGGGGTGACTATTATTATCAGTGAAATTGAGTTTCCATTGTTCTTCATGTTTATATTTTTTAGTCTTGATTCCTTTTGGGGTTTTCTTGGTAAAGATACTAGAATAATTTGGCATTTCTTCTCCAGCTCATTTTACACATGAGGAAACTGAGACAAAATCTATGTGTCCAGAGTCACATAGATATTAAATGCCTGGGTTTTCTTGACTAGATCATAATGAGTCAGGTAACAAAATAGTACTGTGATTAAATGTTGGATTTGGAATCAAGATGGCCTCATTTCTTTTTCCCCCCTTTTTAAAAACGTTTTATTTAATTAGATGATTTAGAATAATTTTCCATGGTTACAAGAATCATGTTCTTTCTCTCCTCTCCTCCCACACCCTTCCCATATCTGATGCACAATTCCACTGGGTTTAACATGTGTCATTGATCAAGACCCATTTCCATATTATTAATATTTGCTCTAGGGTGATCCTTTAGAGTCTACTTTCCCAGGCATATCCCCTCCAACCCATGTGATCAAGCAGTTGTTTTTCTTCTGTGTTTCTTTTCCCACAGTTCTTCCTCTGGATGTGGATAGCATTCTTTCTCATGAGTCCTTCTGAATTGTCCTGGATCATTGCATTGCTACTACTAGAGAAGTCCATTACATTCAATTGTACCACAGTGTATCAGTCTCTGTGTACAATGTTTGCCTGGTTCTGCTCCTTTCGCTCTGTATCACTTCCTGGAGGTTGTTCCAGACTTCATGGAATTCCTACACTTTATTATTCCTTTGAGCACCATAGTATTCCATCACCAACATATACCACAATTTGTTCAGCCATTCCCCAATTGAGGGGCATCCCCTCATTTTCCAATTTTTGGCCACCACAAAGAGCACAGCTATGGATATTCTTATACAAGTCTTTTTCCTTATTATCTCTTTGGGGTACAAACCCAGCAGTGCTATGACTGGATCAAAGGGCAGACAGTCTTTTGGTGCCCTTTGGGCATAGTTCCAAATTGAAGATGGCCTCATTTAAAATCTTATATAATTACTAACTTTGTGATACTACAATATTCATTTAAATTCTCTTTGCCTCAGTTTCTTAATGTGTGAAATGGAAATCATAGTAGTACTCATCTCTCAAAAGGTAAAGTGCCTGGGTTTTATTCCTATATTACATCCAAGTATAAAGTTAGGGATAGCTTGAGTCAATCTCCCAGATCCAGGAACAGTAACTAACAATATAACCTAAACATGATACTTTCATCAGATAAGGATGTAAAATATATATTGAATCAATTCATAAATCAATAAAAGGTATAATGAATGGCCTGTACATCTTCTATAAAGTGAAAAACTGGTTTGGAACCCAGTAAGTCTGGCACCTTTCATACATGCCCCTGAGAAGTCCTTGCTTCTTGAGAAGTGGAGAAGAGTACAGCGGAGTCTCTGTCTTTCCTCACTCCTTTGATCAGATGACAACCTTATGAACTTTAGAGTTTCAGAATATTTGAGCTTTTCATTTTTGCTCTAGCATTGCTCCCAGAATATTGATTTTAGGTTCTGCATCAGGAACCAAGGACAAACGGGAACACTAAGGGAAAGCAGCCAAAAGATTTCATAAGAAGGGAGCAGTGAGGTGGTTCAGTGGATAGAGAGCTACACCTAGAGATGGGTTCAAAAATGACCTCACAGGTATCACCTCACACCTAGCAGATTGGCTAATATGACAGCAAAGGAAAGTAATGAATGCTGGAGGGGATGCGGCAAAGTGGGGACATTAATTCATTGCTGGTGGAGTTGTGAATTGATCCAACCATTCTGGAAGGCAATTTGGAACTATGCCCAAAGGCGCTAAAAGACTGTCTGCCCTTCGATCCAGCCATAGCACTGCTGGGTTTGTACCCGAAAGAGATAATAAGGAAAAAAGACTTATACAAGAATATTCATAGCTGCACTCTTTGTGGTGGCAAAAAATTGGAAAATGAGGGAATGCCCTTCAGTTGGGGAATGGCTGAACAAATTGTGGTATATGTTGGTGATGGAATACTATTGTGGCTCAAAGGAATGATGAACTGGAGGAATTCCATGAAAGCTGGAAAGATCTCCAGGAACTGATGCAGAATGAGAGGAGCAGAACCAGGAGAACATTGTACACAGAGACTGATACACTGAGAATCAATCGAATGTAACGGAAAATGCAATGACCCAGAACAATTCAGAGGGACTTATGAGAAAGAACACCATCCACATTCAGAGGAAGAACTGTGTGAATAGAAACATATAAGAAAAACAACTCCTTGATCACATGGGTTGATGGGGGATATGATTGGGGATGTAGACTCTAAATGATCACCCTAGTGCAAATATTAATAATATGGAAATAGGTCTTGATCAATGACACATGTTAAACCCAGTGGAATTATGCGTCAGATATGGGAAGGGTGTGGGAGGAGGGGAGGGAAAGAATAAGAATCTTGTAACCATGGAAAAATATTCTAAATTAATTAATTAAACAAAATTAAAAAAACAAAAACAAAAGCAAAAATGACCTCAGATACTTCTTGGCTGTGTGACCCTGGGCAAGTCACTTAAGCCCCATTGCTTAGCCCTTACCACTCTTCTGCCTTGGAACCAATACACAGCATTGATTCTAAGATAGAAGTAAGGGTTTATAAAAAAAGATTTCATAAGGAAGTCAGCTCAAGGAGAAACTTTTTTTTTTTAAACCCTTACCTTCCGTCTTGGAGTCAATACTGTGTATTGGCTCCAAGGCAGAAGAGTGGTAAGGGCTAGACAATGGGGGTCAAGTGACTTGCCCAGGGTCACACAGCTGGGAAGTGGCTGAAGCCAGATTTGAACCTAGGACCTCCCATCTTTAGGACTGGTTCTCAATCCACTGTGCTACCCAGCTGCCCCCTCAAGGAGAAACTTTATGAGGATCTCATGAAGGGGAGAAAAGGATTTCTAGGACTTGTTACCTTTATGCAACATATGCTCTAGGGTGATCCTACTCCTCAACCCCTTGAATCTGTATGCATAGAGGGAAGGCATCACAGACTTTTGAGGAATGTTTTATACTAACTGTTCTTACTGTATCACCTTAGCAAATATTTCTTTCTAAAAAGTAATTAACTCCATCTGACTAATTGATGCCATCTACTAATTAATAATGGAAGCACACTGGTGGGGGCTTGTGTGAGTTCTAGAACCAGAAAAAAATATCCTTTCCCTTTCACAACCTACCAAGCTCCCCTAAATATTCTGAGGGGGAAAGTAGCAGCCTTGCTCTGGGGACCCAATGGGGGTTAGGAAAGAAACTTAAGAGCATGTGCTAGACAGGTAAATTGCAGAATTAGGATTCAAATTCAGGTCCTCTGACTCTAAATTCAGTCCTGCTTTCATAATGCCATGTGCCTCTTTGCATCATATCACCTGTGTAGTAGAGACTGGGTTTCTGAGTAGATCCAAGTTAAATTCATCCTTTTAGTCACTAAGGCCAACAACTTGGGTGTTATTCTTTTTTTATTATTTAATTTTATTTAATTGATGAAAAAACTTTTCCATGGTTCCATGATTCATGTTCTTTTCCTCCCTTTCCCCACTCCCTCCCGAATCTGAAATGCAATTTCACTGGGTTTTACATGTGTCATTGATCAACACCTATTTTCATAGAAGTGATATTTGCATAGGGTGATCCTTTAGAGTCTACTTCCCTATTGGGTGTTATTCTTGTCTCTTTACTCTTCCACATCCTGAGGGAGGGGTAATTAGTTGCTAAGTCTTACAGATTCTACCACCCACCATCTCTCACATCTGTCTCTTATCTCTACTTTTCTTGATCTTCCGGCTGGCATTGGATAGAGGGTGGGCCCCTCCAGCCCATAATCCAGGATAACTACCTTAGTCCTTCTGGTCCTCATCACCTCTGGCCTGGACTTTCATAGTAGGTTCCTAATTGTTCTCTTTAATTCAAGTCTTTCCCTTCTCTAATTCATCCCCTACATAGCTGCTAAGTGATATTCCTGACCATGTTACCCTTTTTTAAAATTAAAATTTATTTTTTGCAATTGTTTGCTGACATTTTGCAATTCAGATTCTCTCCCCCCTTCCCTGAGGAGGTAAACAGTTTGATACAGGTTGTACCAGTGCTTTCATGCCATATGTATTTCCATATCTCCCATGGCATGACTGAAGACAATATCACATATATAATAAAAAACAAAAAACTCTTGAAGGAAATAAAGTGAGGAATGGCTTGCTTTGTTCTGTAGTCAGATTCCAACAGTTCCTTCTTTGTGGAAAGCAGTTTTTTTTTTATCATTTGCCCTTTGGGGTTATCTTGGAACCTTGTTTTGCTGATTATAGTTTAGTCCTTCACAGTTGATCCTCCTCACATTGCCCTTTTGCTCAAAAAATCCCAAGGATCTTCTGTCTTTTAAAATCCATTACCCAACCTGGCTCCAATTTACTTTTCCAGGCTTATAACATGATATTTTTCTTCACACATAGCATGGTCCAGTTCTTAACAGAATAAAGATGGTAAGTGTTAGGGCAACATCACCTTTTACTGTTCCTCAAACTCTGCAGTCACCAGTAAGACCTCCTTATTTTCTTATTGACCAGACAGATCTTGTAGACCCGGACCAGCATCTCTGCCAGTCAGATGGCTCCATAGCTCCAAACTTGAGGAACTTCTTGTCCTCTTAAGTCTTCAGAAAGACCTCTTCCCATGGACAGGCACAGATACATGTCTGAACTTCTCATTCTCAATCTCCACCTGCAAATAGAGCCAGAATCTGATCACGTGCTGGTTTCCTTCCTTTCCTGCTCTGCCATCTTGGATAAAATATTCCCATCTGGTTATGGGGGTGGTGTGTGGGGACTTCTTGGCATTCTCTTAAACCAGGAGTTTCCCTGTCATTTTTGTCTATGACCCCTTATTGCTCTCAATCTATTCTAGTTAGATTTATATATTTTAGAACTCATATAGTTGGAAATTCTTGAACCCCTAAAACTACATTATCCAAAATTCCCTTCTGTATTACCTAGAATCCTTTTCCTTTCCCCTTTTCCTATGCCTCCATGTTTGCATGTTATGTTTTTATAAGTTCTGTAGCTCCTCCCTCTCTCTCCTCTTGTGACTGGTCTGAGTTTAGGTAGTTCTTTTACTTTAGTTATTATTAATATTTATTAATAAATTAATAAAACTTTAAAAATATAATACTTAGTCTATTGGATATCAATTTCAATCGTTATAAACTAGAATAATAAAAGAATATTGGCTTAAAAATGCACAGTGTCTGGCTACTTGGCAAATACTTGACTGATATAAGTAGTTTCATCTCTAGGTATGTGTATATATGGGGGAGCTGGGTGGGATTAAAGAATAATATTTGTCCCAGATGCCGGTATAGTTTAGATACCCCCCCCCCCCCCAGGATTCAATTCAATTTCATTCATTGCATTTCAGCAAGCATTTTTTAAAGTATATATTATGTGACAGGTAATGGGTGGTAGAGGTCTAGGAGGTAGGAAGATAAGAAAAAGCAAATCTGCCCTCCAGTAGTCTAGCAGAAAAACATGGGCACTGATATGTAAATGAAAAATACATACAAGCAAATTTTAGCAATTGGGCAGAGGAGTGAACAAAATCAGATTTATAGCTGAAAGGGACTAGATTAGAGGGCATTGAGTCTAAAACCCCTCATATTTTACAAATGAGGAATCAGAAGCCTAGAGAGGTTCAACAACTTGCCCACAGTTTCAAGACTGAAGAATCGATCTGAGGCATGATTTGAAGCCAAGTCTTTTGGGTCTGTTATACTATATACTGTACTAGACTGCCTTTTAGGAAGGTTATATATGGGAGACGGCACTTAGTGTTGAGCAGGATACTTATCTCTCAGTAAGGTGGCCCGTTGCAAATTAGGGCAGTTGACTTTCTGTATGATCTAAACACTGGATTTGGAGTTGGAAGTCTTGAATTTGAATTTCCTTCTTACCATCTGTGCGACCTTGGACAAGACATCTCACTTTTTTAGACCTTAGTCTCTACTTCTGTAATATGAAGCCATGATTCTCCTGACTTCTAAAATCCCTTCTATCCCTAAATCTATGAACATATGATCTCATTGGACCATTGGACTGTTGATAAAATTGCTCCAGAAATAAATCTCAATGCCTCAACTTTAAAATTTCCTCCCTCTCTGCAGAACCACCCCATGGGTCTGCCTTCTGACCTAATCCCTGCCTGAAAATTCTAGTTTTGAGTCTTAACCCTCTTCCAATAATATGTCTCTTTGTGGTTGATGAACCTCAGTGAAAAATGCAGCCTCCTAGCCATGTGTTTATTAAATCTCTGGAAGCATAAAGGCCTCATTTCAGAGTAATGCTCAGAATGAATTGCTTCCATGATTGTATCGTTAGAATGCACGTGGAGGGCTTCCTCATTCTGCATTCTAAGAGGACAATGTATCTTGGGGAGCATTAGGGATGCAAATTCATACCATCAGGGCAATCAGCAAGAGACAGCTCCGACATGTGCAGGAGTCAGACTGAAGACTTATTCCGAGCCTCTAGTAGCACCTGGCTCAAATCCTGTATCTAAAACTCACTGTATGGTCCTAGGCAGGTCACTTAACTTTTCTGTGATTCCGTTTCCTTGTTTTCAAAATGAAATATTGGGCTTCATGGCCCCTAAAGCATATTCAAATTCTAAATCTATGATACTATGAAAATAAGGGCATCCCTTTTTTGGGTCTGTATAAACTCGGATTCAGAACTCCATGGCAACCTTCAGCAATTCTTCCTCGTTCTTGGGAGTTTACATAAATAAAAGAAGGGTATTTTAACATGGTTCTGAGGCTCTGAACTTTGTCATCAGTCACCACCTTCTGAGCAAAGAAAATGAATGGTGCCGCTGCACTCAGTCCGGCACCTTCATCATTCTCCCTGCCATACCCTTGGGAACTTGCCTTTTTATCTTGCCTGTGATCCATTCCCAGAGACAATGGCGAATCCTTCTCAATTCTGTTTGGCCTTGCTCCTGTGAGAGAAATTACTCTTCCCTGTGCACTGGAAAATTATAGAAGTGATTAAAAGCCTCCCCTTTCTTCCCTTTCTCTCATCAGTTTCCCCACCTTTTCTTTTTGTTTTGTTTTTTTAGCTCCATGGGATGTTCCGAAGAACTTGTTATGCCACACATTGTTCTGTTGGTAACTTCTAAAATTAGGCAAAATTAACTGTCAATTTGCTATTCTTTAACCCATGAAGGTTGCTTCTCCATATTATATCATCTACAAACTTGAAGAGACTCAGAATCAGGGCAACTGATGTACTAACTAGGAAAACACAAAGGAAGCCCATATTAGAAATTCTTTTGATGTTTGGATTCAGCCTCTTTTGTTGTTGTTGTATCACTCTTTGTGACTTCATTTTGAATTTGCTTGGCAAAAGATACTGGAGTGTCTTGCCATTTCTTTTTTCCATCTCATCTTACAGATGGGGAAACTGAGGCCAAGAGGGTTAAGGGATTTGCTAAAGGTCACATAACTAGTGTCTGAGGTGTAAGGGGTAAAATTAGGGGTTATTGATTGAATATATTATACTAGTGGTTGCCAGGGATTAATTCAATCCCAATAAAATGCTCAAGTTGGTTTTGAATATTTTGGGGTTTAATTACAATAGAGGGAAGGAATTAAGAAGAAGAGAGAGAAAAGGGCATAAGTTTTCCCTGGCCTAGCCTAAGCCAAGGGAAGTTCAGTTCAGAGAATTCAGCCACGAGGCCTCCTCAGAAGATTAGAACAAGCTTGGCCTCCAGACACAAGGTCTAATCTGAGATGAGGGGTCTCCTAAGAGGATAGTGCTTTAGGAGGTAAAGGAAAGGAAGAAAGGAGGAATCACTCACCCAGGTCTCTCAGGGAAGATGCCTCACCTAACCCATGCTATAGAGCTTCTCCAGTCACCTCACTGGCAAACTGCAACCCCCAAACTGCCAAGACACCCAGCAAGCTGCCACGAGCCACACAAGCCAGATAGAGAGCAATGTCTCTACAAGAGAGATCAGAGAGAGGAAGTGATGCGAAAGATATAGATCATTCTTTCCATTAATTCCTGCATCTCACATGTACCAGCAGTTGCTTAAGCTTAAGCCCAGGGGGTCTTTCAGTCCTTTGCAATCATGCTTGATCAAAATTTCATTGAGTAGAGTTCTTGTAATCTTTCAAAAATTGCTAATTTTAAAAAATAACATCAACATTCTGGTATATAACATTCTGAGAATCTTCTCACTTCTCTCTGCATCAGTTCATGTGTCTTTCCATGTCTCTGATACCATAATTTTTCTCATTTCTTACACCATAGCAGTATTTCATTACATTATTAATATAATAATACCTCTTTTCTTTTGGACTAAGTATCTAAAATAGGATGGTTAGTAAGTTGAGTTGAGAATAAAGAACAAAAGAGAGAAGTGAGTGCAAAGAAAAAGAGGCCTCTGGAATTGAGAGGTAAAGAGAATGAGAATTACAGAAATTCAATTCACTTAAATCTTACAAGTTCCTACCATGATTCACCTACTATGCACTAGTAGATACAAAGTCAAAAATCAAAGCAGTATCAGTCCTCCATAAAAATTGATCAATGACATGATAAGAAATCTCTTTGCCAATTTGATTGAAATTTCTCCATTCATCTAGATTGGTTATATTTAATGGAGTACCCAGAAAACCAGACTATATTTGTTTTAATTCAAAGTTCACAGCTGGAATTCCTTCATACAATTCTAATTTATAATAAAAGCCTATCCACTGACAAAGCAGGATCTTGTGAAGGAGAGATAGAAATCAGGAGAAAGACAGAATAAGAAAAGGAAGTGAAAAATACTTCAACTGCTTCTTAATAAATCCTTTCCAAAAATACACTGTCAAGTCAGTTTTGGATTTTTTTTTGTGGTTTAATTAGAATAGAGGGAAAGGATTAAGAAGATGAAGAAGAGAGAGAAAAGGGTATAAGTTTTCTCTGGCCTAGCCTAAGCCAAGGGAAATTCAGAGAACTCAGCCACGAGGCCTCCTCAGAAGATTAAAACTAGCTTGGCTTTCAGCTACAAGGTCTACTCTGAAATGAGGGGCCTCCTAAGAGGATAGTGGAATATATACTGGAATATACTGGAAAAAACTAAAAAGGTGTTAAAGTCACAAATAAGAGAGTGCTTCTGTTACTAATAAGTTAAATTTAATATATAACTCAAAAACTATATGTAATCTTTTTTTGTCCTTCATTGCATACTGAAATGTATGTTGAGGATAATATTCACAATACTAATGATACTTAAAGTAAACAATCATTATATTAAGGTGGTTCTAGACAGAAGTTTGCCTATATGAAGAAAAGAGGAAGGGAAGCTGTTTGCAAGCAGAGTTGTACCTTAATAATGGAGGATGAGACAGAAGAAGATGGTTGACTTCCTAGTAATATGGTAGTTCTGTGGATTGTTCTTAAGTCAGATACGACCATTTATTTGTTAAGAAATACTTAGTCTCCTTTCTTTTTTGTTGGGTATGCCAAAGTGGTTCTGAAGCAAAGTCCAATTAAATTGGAAGACAAAAAAATGTCCACAAGAAATAACTTCAGAACAGTTGCACAGCAAAATATTAATAAGTACAAAATAATATATTTCACCCCTTGCTGAGGGAGATGCAAGATAAAGGAATGCTGAGAGTTGGGGTAGGATTAATCAGGGTCAGTTTCCTGGGGGTGATATATTTTGAACTGCAGTCTTGAAGGACATATTGCACACAACATAATAGCTGTCATACCTATAGCCCTTGTCCAGCAAGTGATATCTTAAAGATGGCAAATAAATGGCCATAATTTGAAAATACAAGTTAAAGATGAGTGAGAGGGGGAAGGTTAGAATGGTAAAGGATGGAATTCAACTTTAGGAGATGTTTGATGCAAGGTATAGGAATTTGGACTTGGTACAAGAGATTATAAGGAGATGCTTTAAATTCTTGTGTAGGGGAATGATAGTAGGCAGAAAAACCAGAAGGGAAAATAATAAATGTTAGTGAGGACATGGGAAAATTGGGACACTAATATACTGATGTTGGAACTATGAATGGAAACAATCATTCTGGAGAGCAATCTGGAACCATGCCCAAAAGGCCATAAAGCCATCCATAACTTTGACCCAGCAATGCCATTCCTGGGTCTGTATCCCAAAGAAATCAAAGATAGGGGAAAAGAACATACCTGTGGAAAAATGTGACACCAACTCTTTTTGTAGTGGCAAAGAATTGGAAACTGAGGGAATGTTCATCAGTTGGGGAATGGCTGAATAAGTTTTGGAACACGGGTATAAAGTGTGTAAGAAATGACACACAGGGGACTTCTGGTCAAGATGGCGGCTTAGAGGCAGAAAAAGCTCAGACCTCTGAAAACCCTTCCTTACCGACCACAAACTGAATGCTCCTAGGGGACTGAAATTCAAACTTAACAACAAGACAGAGCCAAGGAGCCCTCCTTCTGGACTTGGATCAAAAGGTACACCCCCCAAAAGCCAGAATCCTAGATCACTCGGGTCTAAGGGGGAGGAAGAAGGAAGGTCCCAGGACCCCTCCCCCCAAACCCAGAGCACTGAGCCCATGGCAGCAGTGTGAACCTCAGGGCTGGCAAAAGGGCTTCAGGGCCGGCTTTTCTGAAGGGCACACCTTGAAAGCAACTTGAGCCAGTCTTGGGGGCGTCCAACACAGACAGCAGGGAAACAGAGAGAGACCGAGGGAGCCTGTAGATCCCTGGCTGGGTCCTTCCATCTGAGTCTCACAGGAGGTTTTTGCTTTGGGGCACATCCAGACCAACCCAGCTGAACCCAATCCCATCAGGAGCCCTCAGAACTCAGGGAGGCCAGGACCCCTCCCCCCTTAGAGTGCAGGGCCCTCTGAAAGGACAGGAACCTCAGGGCTGGCAAAGCACTGAGATACTTTGTGGACAGTGCTGTGCCAGGCTCAGTGCATGGAAGTAAGGCAGCGGAGAAGCAACTGGAGGGAACTGAGAACAGTAACACCTGAAATGCTGGCAGGCAGGGGAGGGAAGACCCTGGGCTTCCCCGGGAAGACAGCGCAGCTGCGGTGAACAAACAATTTGCCTGGGACTAAAGCATCAGACAGATACACTAAGAGCTAGTCCTCCTCACTCAGATAGAGATGGCAAACAGTACAGAAGTGCAAAAGCCTCCAAACACCAAGAAAAGCAAGAAGAAGGGGGTGACTTTGGACACATTTTATGGAGCAAAAATACAAAATACAGAGGAGATAGAAGAGGAAATGCAAAGAAATGCTCCAAAACCTTCCAAAGGAAATGGAAATTCTCCACAAACTCTTGAAGTATTTAAATTGGAAATTATCAAAAAGATGGAAGCCTTCTGGCAGGAAAAATGGGAAACAATTCAAAAGGAACTCAGCAATCTGAGAGACCAAAATATGCAAATGCAGAAACAGCTTGAAGCCTCAAAAAAACAGGTCAGACCAAACTGAAAAGGAAAACCAGTCTTTAAAGGTCAGAATCAGGCAACTGGAAGACAATGATCTTGCAAAAGAGCAAGAAATAATAAAGCAAAGTCAAAAGACTAAAGAATTAGAAGACAACATAAGATATCTCACTGACAAGGTGACAGACCTGGAAAACAGAGGAAGGAAAAACAACCTGAGAATCATTGGTCTACCAGAAAAGCCAGAAATAAACAGTAATCTTGATATCATAATACATGGTATCATCAAAGAAAACTTCCCAGAGATTCTAGAAAAAGGGGACAAAATATGCATTGAAAGAGTTCACAGAACACCCTCTACACTAAATACCCAAAAGAAAACTCCCAGGAATGTAATTGCCAAATTCCAAAGCTTCCAAGCAAAAGAAAAAATCTTACAACAAGCCAGAAAAAGACAATTTAGATATAAAGGAACACCAATCAGGGTCACACAGGACCTAGCAATTTCCACTCTAAACGACCATAAGGTATGGAACATGATATTCAGAAAAGCAAGAGAGCTGGGTCTTCAACCAAGAATCAGCTATCCATCAAAACTGACTATATACTTCCAGGGGAAAGTATGGGCATTCAACAAAATAGAAGATTTCCAAGTATTTGTAAAGAAAAGACCAGAGCTCTGTGGAAAGTTTGATATCCAAACACAACGAGCAAGAGAGACATGAAAAGGTAAATATGAAGGAAAGGGAAAAGGAGAAAAATGTTATCTTTTTCTTTTATTAAAACTCTCTTCTATAAGGACTACATTTATATCAATTTATATATATTAATATGTGGGGAAAATGTAATGTGCAACTCTCAAAAATTGTATGCATCATTAGAGTAGTAAGAAGAATCACTCATAGGGAAAGTTTGGGGCATCAAGATGATATGGAGAAAGGGGGGGATAGAAAGAAAAAGGGAGGGGGGGAATCATTGATGGTACTAAGGTATACTCCAAGAAATAGAAAAAAACCTAAATAGAATAATCTTTCTCACACAAAGATACACATGGGAAGGGGAGGGGAAGAATTCTCCTATAAGAAGGAGAGGAAGAGAGTTTTTACTTAAACCTTACTCTCAGTGAAATCAACTCTGAGAGGGAAGAACAGCCAGATCCATTGGGATCTTGAATTTTATCTTATCCAACAGGCTAAGGGAGAAGGGAAAACCAAGGGGCGGGGAGGGAACACAAAAAGGGAGGAAAGGAGAGGGAGAAGGGGGAGGGAACTAGGGAGGAGTTAGAAAGGGAAACATATCAAGGGACAGGACCAGGGGGACTGATTTAAAGTAAATCACTGGCTTAAAAGGTTATAGCTAAAAAAGAAAGGTCAGAATTAGGAGAGGATATCAAAATGCCAGGGAGTCCACAATTGACAATCATAACTTTGAATGTGAATGGGATGAACTCACCCATAAAACGTAGATGAATAGCAGAATGGATTAGAACCCAAACCCCTACCATATATTGTCTTCAAGAAACACACATGAGGTGGGTAGACACTCACAAGGTCAGAATTAAAGGATGGAGTAAGACTTACTGGGCCTCAACTGATAGAAAGAAGGCAGGAGTTGCAACCATGATATCTGACAAATGTAATGTGGAAATTTAGGGGAGATGGGAGAGGTTATAATATTGTAATGGTTAAGAATGTGGCTACAGGATTTATGTAATATTAAACAATGGCCGCCAAGGAATTTACTTATGAAATTCCTAAAAATGAAACACTCAAGTCAGAATGAAGTTTATGGAGGTTTAATCACACTGGGAGTAGGGAAAAGGATAGGGAGAGAAGGAGAGAAGAGAAAAAGGGAAAGGGGCTACTCAACCTCTGACCAAGGCAGAGGGAGTTTTAGGCCCAAAGGCCCAGGTGGAAAGAGTCAGTCCTTAACTCACGTGACCAATCTGAAGGAAAGCTGTCTGCGGGCGTCCTCCCTCTCCAAGCTCCTAACACCAACCCTTCCTAACACCAACTCCCGTCTCCCTCTCCCCACAGGAAGTGAGCGAATTCCAGAGGCTGTTCCCTACCTCACTTCCTGTGTCTCACAAAATCCAATGGTTGGCTCTAGCTTGGCTTAGGACAGCCCAGGTGGGCAGTTAGTTATTTCTGCTTTGTCATTGACTAGCACATGCCCGTGTAGTGTGGGTGTGCACAATTTTTGGGTGCTAGACCAAGATGGAGACTTTTTAAAATTCACACAAAGCCAAAGCAAAAATAGACCTGATTAAAAGGGATAGGGAAGGTAAATATATTTTGTTAAAAGGGACTTTAGATAATGAGGAAATATCACTAATCAACATGTATGCACCAAATAGTATAGCACCCAAATTTCTAATGGAGAAACTAGGAGAACTGAAGGAGGAAATAGACAGTAAAACCATATTAGTGGGGGATTTGAACCAACCACTATCAAATTTAGATAAATCAAATAAAAATAAATAAATAAGAAAGAGGTAAAAGAAGTGAATGAAATCTTAGAAAAAATAGAATTAATAGGCATATGGAGAAAAATAAATAGGGACAAAAAGTAGTACACCTTCTTCTCAGCACTATATGGCATATTCACAAAGATTGACCATACACTAGGTCACAGAAACATGGCATACAAATGCAGAAAATCAGAAATAATAAATGCAGCCTTTTCAGATCATAAGGCAATAAAAATAATGATCAGTAAGGGTACATGGAGAGCCAAATAAAAAATTAATTGGAAATTAAATAATATGATACTCCAAAATTGGTTAGAGAACATATCATAGAAATAATTAATAATTTCATCGAGGAAAATGACAATGGTGAGACATCCTTTCGAACCTTATGGGATGCAGCCAAAGCAGTAATCAGAGGAAAATTCATATCCCTGAGTGCATATATTAACAAACTATGGAGGGCAAAGATCAATGAATTGGAAATGCAAATAAAAAACTTGAAAGCAAACAAATTAAAAACCCCCAGAAGAAAACCAAACTAGAGATCCTAAAAATTAAGGGTGAAATTAATAAAATCGAAAGTGATAGAACTATTAAACTAATAAATAAGACTAGAAGCTGTTACTTTGAAAAAACAAACAAAATAGACAAAGTAATGGCCAATCTAATTAAAAAAAGGAAAGAAGAAAAGCAAATTAACAGCATCAAAGATGAAAAGGGGGACATCAACTCCAATGAAGAGGAAATGAAGGCAATCATTAAAAATTACTTTGCCCAATTATATGGCAATAAATATACCAATCTAGGCGATATGGACGAATATTTGCAAAAATATAAACTGCCTAGACTAACAGAAGAAGAAATAGAATTCTTAAATAATCCCATATCAGAAAATGAAATCCAACAGGCCATCAAAGAACTCCCTAAGAAAAAATCCCCAGGGCCTGATGAATTCACAAGTGAATTCTATCAAACATTCATAGAACAGCTAATCCTAATACTATACAAACTATTTGACATAATAAGCAAAGAGGGAGTTCTACCAAACTCCTTTCATGACACAAACATGGTACTGGTTCCAAAACCAGGCAGGTCAAAAACAGAGAAAGAAAATTATTGACCAATCTCCCTAATGAATATAGATGCAAAAATCTTAAATAGGATACTAGCAAAAAGACTCCAGCAAGTGATCAGAAGGGTCATTCACCATGATCAAGTAGGATTTATACCAGGGATGCAGGGCTCTTTCAATATTAGGAAAACCACCCACATAATTGACCACATCAACAAGCAAACCAACAAAAATCACATGATTATTTCAAGAGATGCAGAAAAAGCCTTTGATAAAATACAGCACCCATTCCTATTAAAAACACTAGAAATCATAGGAATAGAAGGGTCGTTCCTAAAAATAATAAACAGTATATATCTAAAACCATCAGCTAATATCATCTGCAATGGGGATAAACTAGATGCATTCCCAAAAAAATCGGGAGTGAAACAAGGATGCCCATTATCACCTCTATGATTTGACATTGTACTAGAAACACTAGCAGTAGTAATTAGAGAAGAAAAAGAAATTGAAGGTATCAAAATAGGCAAGGAGGAGACCAAGTTATCACTCTTTGCCTATGACAAGATGGTCTACTTAAATAATCCTAGAGATTCAACCAAAAAGCTAATTGAAATAATCAACAACTTTAGCAAAGTTGTAGGATACAAAATAAACCCGCATAAGTCGTCATAATTTCTATATAATTCCAACACAGCTCAGCAGCAAGAACTAGAAAGAGAAATCCCATTCAAAATCGCCTTAGACAAAATAAAATACTTGGGAATCTATCTCTCGAGACAAACACAGGAAAACTATATGAACACAACTACAAAACACTCTTCACACAACTAGAACTAGACTTGAGCAATTGGAAAAACATTAACTGCTCATGGGTAAGATGAGCCAATATAATAAAAATGACCATCCTACCCAAACTTATCTATCTATTTATTGCCATACCCATTGAACTTCCAAAAATTTCTTTACTGATTTAGAAAAAAACCATAACAAAGTTCATTTGGAAGAACAAAAGATCAAGGATATCCAGGGAAATAATGAAAAAAAAAATACAAAGGAAGGGGGACTTGCAGTCCCAGATCTCAATCTATACTACAAAGCAGTGGTCATCAAAACAATTTGGTATTGGCTAAGAGACAGAAAGGAGGATCAGTGGAATAGACTTGGGGCAAGTGACCTCAGTAAGACAGTCTATGACAAACCCAAAGACCCCAGCTTTTGGGACAAAAATCCACTATTTGATAAAAACTGCTGGGAAAATTGGAAGACAGTGTGGGAGAGATTAGGTTTGGATCCACACCTCACACCCTACACCAAGATAAATTCCAAATGGGTGGATGACTTAAACATAAAGAAGGAAACCATAAGTAAATTGGGTAAACACAGAATAGCATACATGTCAGACCTTTGGGAAGGGAAAGACTTTAAAACCAAGCAAGACTTAGAAAGAATCACAAAATGTAAAATAAATAATTTTGACTACATCAAATTAAAAAGCTTTTGTACAAACAAAACCAATGTAACTAAAATCAGAAGGGAAGCAACATATTTGGGAAACAGTCTTCATAAAAACCTCTGACAAAGGTTTAATTACTCAAATTTACCAAGAGCTAAACCAGTTGTACAAAAAATCAAGCCATTCTCCAATTGACAAATGGGCAAGGGACATGAATAGGCAGTTTTTAGATAAAGAAATCAAAATTATTAATAAGCACATGAAAAAGTGTTCTAAATCTCTTATAATCAGAGAGATGCAAATCAAAACAACTCTTAAGTATCACCTCACACACAGCAGATTGGCTAACATGACAGCATAGGAAAGTAATGAATGCTGGAGGGGATGTGGCAAAGTAGGGACATTAATTCATTGCTGGTGGAGTTGTGAATTGATCCAACCATTCTGGAGGGCAATTTGGAACTATGCCCAAAGGGTGATAAAAGACTGTCTGCCCTTTGGTCCAGCTATAGCACTGCTGGGTTTGTACCCCAAAGAGATAATAAGGAAAAATAGACATACAAGAATATTTATAGCTGCGCTGTTTGTGGTGGCAAAAAAAATTGGAAAACTAGGGGATGCCTTTCAATTGGGGAGTGGCTGAACAAACTGTGGTATATGTTGGTGATGGAATACTTTTGTGCTAAAAGGAATAATAAAGTGGAGGAATTCCATGGAGACTGGAAAGACCTCCAGGAAGTGATGCAGAGCAAGAGGAGCAGAACCAGGAGAACATTGTACACAGAGACTGATACATTGTGGTACAATCGAATGTAATGGACTTCTCCATTAGTATCAATGCAATGTCCCTGAACAATCTGCAGGGATATAGGAGAAAAAACACTACCCACAAGCAGAGGACAAACAGTGGGAGTAAAAACACCGAGGAAAAGCAACTGCTTGACTACAGGGGTGGAGGGGATATGACTGAGGAGAGACTCTAAATGAACACTCTAATGCAAATACCGACAACATGGAAATGGGTTCGGATAAAGGATACATGTGATACCCAGAGGAATCATGCGTCCGCTATGGGAAGGGTGACGGGGGGTTGGGGGGTGGAGGAAAAGAAAATGATCTTTGTCTCCAAGGAATAATGTTTGGAAATGACCAAATAAAATAATGTTTTTTTTTTAAAGAATAGATTCCTAAGTATGCTAATAAATCTCTTTACTTTCAAAAACAAATACTTCTTGTAAAATCTGTTAAGTGAAAACAAAATAAAATTTAATTTTTAAAAATTTCCAAAAAAAAAAAAAGAAATGAGACACAGGATGAGTTAAGAAAACCTGGGACTTATATGAACTGATGAAAAGTGAAGTGAGCAGAACCAGGAGAACAATGTATACAATAATAGAACAATTACATGATGATCAGCTGTGAAGGACTAAACTATTATCAGCAATGCAAGGTTCAAAGATTGCTCCATGGACTCATGATGAAAAATGCTATCCACAGTCAAAGAAGGAACTGTTAGAATCTGATTGCAGATCAAAGCATTCTATTTTTCACTTTATCTCTTCATGAGTTTTTTCTTGTATGTGCGATATGTCTTTTTTCACAGAATGAGGAATATGGAAATATGTACGTCATCACAGCCCTGGTATAAGCTGTATCAGACCATTTACTGCCTAAGGGAGGATGAAGAAGGGGGAGAGAGAGAATCTGGATCACAAAATGTTAGATAACAATTGTTAAAAATTTTTTCTACATGTAACTGAAGAAAATAAATGAATAATATGGTATTAGGCAGGAAAATAAGAGAGAAAATTCAGAAGGAAGCAAAAAAAAAAAAGAAAACAAGAGAACAAAAACTCCAGTTGTGGTTTTTTTTTTTTTTAAGTGTATTGGAGCAATGAGGAATGAATTGATTGAGTCTTTATTTTTGGTCAGGCAAAAACAATATGATGGCTTGTCATTAAACAAGGACTACAGATTATATTCACGGGGAAGACCAATTTAGAGATAGAAAGGACATCAGAGGTCATCCAGTCTAACCTTTTCATTTTATGAATTGAGGGCTAGGGATCTTTGGTGACTTGTCCAAATGTTGGAGATTTGAATACAAGTCTTCTAACTCCAGAGCTAGCCCTCTTTCCAGTGCACCATGCCTTTTCTGAAATGTTTCCTTACAAAGTAAAAGGTGTATGGTGATGTGGTCATAGAAGCTGTCACCGGTCTACCTCACTTATGCCTGTGACAGCTTATAGTATTAGTCTTAGTTCCCTGTAGACTAACCATTTCTAGCCTCTACTTTTCTTGGGAGCTAGGTACTATTTAATCTCTTTTCCTTTCTCTGTATTTTTCATTAATGTAAACATAAAGAGCTTCTGGAATATAGTTTGTATGAAAAAAATACCACATATTACAAATGTTTGTGGCATAAGCATTTTGATATCTTGTTAAAACTTGTGCTTGGAAATGGCTTCATAGCCTGGCATTTTCAGGGAATGGGAGAGTGAGTAGCCTCATTATTGATAAATATTTTAAAACACGTGGTATTTACCCAGAAGGCCCCAGTGGCTCAATATGCCTCCTGCAGAAATGGCATGTAATAAAAAACCCCGGAATGAAATTTCAGAGGAAAAAAGGATACTGCACTTAAACAAAAATTCAATAAAAGAAATGTTAGGAAATCCCCAAAGCATTCCAACCAAGTTATGGATTAATTGCTTGGCACGTTTCCTTTTTTAATTCCAAGCTGCCTTTTTGTTATCTGAGTAAACAAAGCATCTAGAAGGAATCAACTCCAGCCAACAACCACAGCCTATTAACATCATGACTGATAATGATGATAATTCCACAAGGCTTTGACAAAGTCCACAAATAAGCAGTATTTGACCAGCAGAGATGGTGTTGTGAAGGCAGGAGAAAATCATCTTGTCCTTTTCATCAGAGGAAAGAGAAAAGTCAGCTGATAGAGGAGGGCCTGTCTTTTTGTCTGTCCCCACAGTATTTCATAAAAGATCCACGGTTGCCTGTGAAGATGGCATGAGAAGAATGAACTTGGAAGCTGTTCAATTTGGGCCGTGACAGTCTGAGAAATTCTGCTCGAGAACCCAATCCTGCAACTTGAATGCAAGCTCTGATGCCAGTGGACAGCAAGCCTGGAGAGGGTCTTAAAATTATAAAAAGGGTACTTAGGAAGCTTGTTCATGCCTCAAGGAAAAGATTTTTTTTTAATTAGAGGTCATTTTAATTACACAATGTAGCTCTTCTTTCCTTCTTTCTCCCATCAGTTTTCTCCACATTCCTAGGGAGCATGGGACCTTCTGTATTCCTTTCAGAAAATGTTTGGTGAATGCTAAATAACTCTCATTTGCAACCAAGTCTTTTTGGATTAAGCTTTGGTTTAAAAAGAACTTAATAAAAAAATAAGAACTTAAAGATGGAGTCCTCACTTCTTGGCAATGACCCTTGAATGCATTAGTATTCTCTCCACTTTTCTCCAACTCTTTTCTAAAGACCCTCTGATGGAAGGATTCTGGTAAGAATGAAATGTCTTCCTGCCTCCTGATCACCATCTCTTGAAGGTTGTAGTATATTAAGAATCCATTGAAATACTCTTTAGCTTACAAACTTTGGACAATGCCTTCATATCTTTTAGAATTTTAACTTTTTCTGGATATGGTAGAGAAGCAATATGGCTACTCATCATGACTTCTGCCAGTGTGAGGGGAAGAGGTATTCAGTGAGCTCATAGTCAATATGTGAAATGTCCCATTTCATAGAGCAATGTCTTGATTGGAATTCAGTACCCGACTCCAAATCCAATGCTCTTTCCATTGTTGTAAAGTTGCTTTTCCATTGTTTCCCACTCTATGACTCCATTTGGTATTTACTTGAGTGTTTGTCATTTTCTTCTGCAGCTTATTTTATAGATGGGGAAACTAAGGCAAACAGGATTAGATGATTTACCCAGGGTCACAAAACTACTAAGAGTCTGAGGTTGGATTTGAACTCATGAAATTAAGTCTTCCTGACTCCAGGCCTGGCACTCTATCCACTATGCCACATAGCTGCCTGTGTTCTTTCTATTACTTTTTATAAAATAATAACAACATTTATGTGGGGCTTTTAAGTTTTATAAAATGCTTTACATAATTTAGCTTCTTTAGTACCACAGCAACCCTGTGAAAGAATTGCTATGATTACCCACATTTTACAGATAAAGAAACTGATGCTGAGAAAGGTTAAATAATTCACTTACCTAGGGTACACACTGCTAATATGGATTTGAACTGAGATCTTCCTGATTGGGAGGGCTGCCCTCTGGACACCATGCCACAGCTTTCTGCAAACATTTTTTTGTGATTGTGGGCAAGTAAGTTATTTAATTGTACTTATAGCTTAGCTATGGTTTTAAGAACTGAGAAAGACCTTAGAGATCATGCAGTCTAACTCCTTCATTCTAGAGATTAGGAAACAGGTCTAGGCATGGGAGGTCCAGTAACATGCCTAATTGAAGTGGTATAAAGTACAGTATGTCTTTAGACAGATGGAGCCCACAGGTATCAAGACTCCTGTCTTTGCCTCCATTTCTTGTTCTTTAAAATGGGATTAGAAATATTTGTGCCTCTCAGGATCATTGTGGAGGACCAAATGAGACAAATGAGATAGTTGATGTGAAGGACTCTGTGTTTCTGCTTATCATCTCAGGAATTAGAATGTAACCCCATTGAGGGTGGGGGGCCATGGTTTTTTATTTTTCTTTGTATCACCAGAGCTTATCACAATGTCAGGCACATAGTGAGCCCTTAATAAATGCTAAAAAACACAACCTTAATCTTCTATTTTAGAATTAATAGCAAGTATTGGTTCCAAGGCAGAAGAATGGTAAGGGCTAGGCAATGGGGGTTAAGTGACTTGCCTGGGTTCACACAGCTAGGAAGGATCTGAGGCCAGATTTGAACTCATCTACAGATCTCCACCCCTATAAATACTTTTTTTGACTGACTGATTTGATCAGTATTGGTGATGATTATTAATCAATAATTGGCTAATAGTATAATTAAAGTAACTAATTATAATGAGAACCATTATTAGTTAATTATTATTTAATAGCAATTGGTTAATTTCATTTATCAGGAAAATGCTGGGAATAATATTAAAGTGCTTGATTTTATCCATCTATCATATGTAACTATGTTGACTAATTTTCCATTAATATAGATGTACAGAGAATTGGGTTGTTTCATGAACTGAAACAGTGATTGCTGATTAAAGAGTGCTATTTGTATAGTAGAAAAAACAGTGTTCAGAGTCTATATCTAATGTTTACTACTTGTGTGATCTTGGGGACTTCTATAAATCCTCCTGTGGATCCAGCTAAAATCCTTGGGGAAATCCCTTAATATCCACAGGACTTAGTTTTCTCATATGAAAAGAAGAGAACTGGACTAGAGGTCTTCTGAAAGCTCATCCAACTTCAGTTCTATGATCTTATTGTCAAGATTATTGCCTGTGATTATATGCACAGCAAAAAGATATAACCTGTTGGCAGATGTATCATGTACAGTTGTCAATGATGGGCAATCATCCTGACCTAGAGTAGGAAGAAGCTGGGTTGCTTTGAGAAATTGAACAGTTTCTTTGAATGACCCCAAGTTTCTTCTGTAAACAAATAGCTTTAATATATATATATATTTCAGATTACCTGTAGATGCGCTTGTTCTCTGACATTTTCTGATTCAGGTTCGCTCCCTCCTCATTGCTCCCTTCTTCCTAAGATAGCAGGCAATATGACATAAGTTGTACATGTGCTATCATGCAATACATAATTCCATGTTCATGATGTGAAAGAAGATATATATCACTTTTACTCATGAAGGAAATACAGTGAAGAACTGTATGTTTCAATCTGTATTTGTACTCCTTCTTTGGTGGTCAATAGCCTTTCTCATCATGAGTCCCTTGGAGCTCTCCTGGATTCTTGCTTTGCTGATAATAGTTAAGTCATTAACAACTGATTATTATATTTTATTGTTGTTCTGGTGAGGCTCACTTCACTTTGCAAGCAGATATTTTTTAAACATGAATATATTTTTAGTAAAATTGTTTGGTGGTAAGTCATTAAATTATATCACTGTCACTTAAAGTAGCATTAAAGTTGCAAGTCACTCACAACACAAAGCAGAGGTGCATGGTGGGGATAATTAGGTTGTATCATGATCCTAAGGAAGAATTGCTCTGTTAAAAAGGAGTGAGGTTCATCATGTGAGGACTGGAGGCAGCTTGCTCTGGCAGCAAGGACAAAGTTTGTGATTCAAAGGCTAGTAACTATACAGTATCAAGAGGAAGACCCCAAGCACTTTAGATGGATTCACAATGAAGCATTTATGGACATGGACATGGAGAACAGCAAAGGATCAGAAAATATGCAAAGACTTACATTTGATTTTTTTAGCCTTCTTTCTGTTCCTCTGACAAGAAATACTATATTCCAACTCTAGGCATTTTTACTGACTCTCCATCATTCATATGGAATACTCTCTCTCCTCATCTTCAGCTCCTTGTTTTGTTGGCTTAAAATCTCACCTTTGGGAAACCTAGGTAGTTCAGTGGATAGAGAGTCAGGCCTAGAAATGGGAGATCCTGGGTTCAAATCTGACCTCAGATACTTTCTAGCTGTGAGATTCTGAGTATATCATTTAACCCCCATTGCCTAGATTTATTCCTCTTCTGCTTTGGAACCAATACTAATTGTTAATTCTAAGGTGGGGGGTAAAAGCTTTAAAAAAATATCTTACCATCTATGGGAAGTCTTTTCTGATCTTTCTAAATGCTAGTGCCTTCCTCCTGTTGATTATTTCCTAATCATCCCATATATATGGTTTGTACATAGTTATTTTGCATGTTATCTCCCCCCAATCCCTATTAGACCTTGAGCTCCTCCAAGGCAAAGACTTTCTTTTACCTTTCTTTGTGCATCCAGGCTTAGTATATAGTTGTTATTGTTTAGTCATTCAGTTGTGTCTGACTCTTGATGACCCCAAGGATGATAGCATTTGATACAATCCATGGGGTTTTCTTGGCAAGATACTGCTATTTCCTTTTCTAGCAGATTAAGGCAGACAGAATCTAAGTGACTTGCCTAGCGTCACACAGCTACTAAGTGTCTGAGGTCAGATCTCAACTTAGGTCTTTTTGACTCTAGACTCAGTGCTTTATCCACTGAACTGCCTAGCTAGATCCCTAACACAGAGTAGGTGCTTAAAATGTTTATTAACTAAATGGCTGACTCACCTTGATAAGATTACAGATCCATCAAAATATCAAAGTAAATACAAAATTAAATCAAAGGATGTTGATTTGGGATTCTAAGAACACATAAATTTGAAAAAGTATTCATCTCTTTTAGACCTTGAGATAACCTGACAAATATTTTAACCCTCTCATTTTAAAGAAAAAAAGTTACATTAAAAATGTAAAAAAATGAAGTGTTAATTAAGCAATTTGCACAGGGATAATTAGTGGCAAAGTAGGTTCTAGAACACAACTTTGAGGAGAGGACTTGTTATAGTCTATTTAGGCAGGAAAATATCAAAGAAATCATACTATTCAAAAGAAACACAATGCTCTGGGGACTGTTGTGGTTCTAGTCATCTTTTATAATCACATTATCCTCATAATACCTCATATTAACATAGTACTTCAAGGTTTGCAAAGCACTTTTCATTTATCATTTCATTGGATTCTCACAACAAACAGTGGGGTAGGCACTATTATTAGTTCCATCTTACAGGTAAGGAACCTGAGGCAGAAAGATGTTGAGTAATTTACCTCAAATCACACAACTGGTGTTTTGGGTAGGATTCAATTTCAGCTCTTTGTGACCTCAAGTATAATGTTTTATCCCTTGTACCACCTAGTTATATCATCACCATCATTATCATTAATTTTTTTTCCCTATAGCCAGGGTTAGTGTTATGGCTTAAGTTAATTCTCTTGGGGAAATATTGTTGAGTTCTGTAGGATGGAGAAACATATTGTTTTATTTTCTCATCCCAGCTATGTTGTGCAGTGTATAAAGAACTGGACCTTGAAGAAATAATGTTGATAAATTGGAGTTGGGAGGAGGATGATCTGATAAGATACTTTGGTGTTCACAAATTATCTTTTAACTCTCCTCTCCTCTCTGAAGGAAAGCCACAGATGGCTTCCCTTCTCTGGGTCAGTATTGAAGGTTCTTGGAGACAAAGTATATCTATACATATATATATATATAATATTTGAAAATATGGAAATAAGGATTAATAACAGGGAAATTAATGAGGAACTACCTTTCCACTCACTTTCTACTTCTGTTTCATGACAGAGCCTTTGTTTCTTCCAGCTGCACGAAAACTGCCTAGAACTTACTAAAAACCCCCAAAATGTTATCTGACCATAAATCTACCTATGAATCCTTATTTAATTAACATAATTTGATAAAGAGAGTCTCTAACCACATGTAAATTCAGTCAGCCAAGATGGTAGTTGCTAACTGACAATTCAGTCACTCTGGTATTGCCCAGAGACCAGACAAACAACTTCCATCTTTCTCCTCCAAAACTGTTATCCAGTAAGTCAGATCTATCAGCTTCTTCTTAAAGATGACTTCTTTCAATAAGGAAGTAGAAGCCCTCTTCAGATGGGATTCAGAGGTCTTTCTTCCCTTCTACCAGCCAAGAGTAAAGTCACGGACACTTGTCTCCACCAGCATCCAGAGAAAGCCAGCTTACCAACAGAAGTCCAGTGAGTGAGTGAGTGAGTCTGTCAGTCAGTCAGAGGACCTCACCAACTGACAGAACTTTTCTGTGGTCCTCCTTCTAAGTTCTGGTCTCATGATCAGCTCTCTGCTTTGACTGCACCCTCAGAGATCTCTTTATCAAATATCTTATTTTAATCAAAAATTAATATCCTAATTTCCTCACAACAGCCTTGTGCCAGGAAAACTCATCATCCTGAGTTTAAATCAATCTGTATGATTTACTTACTGTGTGACACTGGATTAAAGTCCTTTAATCCCATTTGCCTCCATTTCCTCATCTGTAAAATGAGCTAGAGAAGGAAATGACATTCTAGTATCTTTCCCAAGAAAACCCCAAATGGAGTCACAAAAAGTCAGACAGGAATGAAAAATAAATGAATAACAGATTTTGAATTCACAGTATTTAATTGCCTATCTACTTTGTTATTATTATATATTTGTTGAACACCTATTTTGACATAGGTACTAGGAACTTTGCCAGGTTTAGCAAGGGATAGAAAGATGAAAAGGACAAAGATGCTGCCTTTGAGCCCTTACAGTCTTGTTAAGACTCAAGAAACATCTAAACAAAAGTACAAGAAAGTGTCTGATATATGACATGAGTGTGTTTAAACAGAATTCTTTGTGGGGTTGGAGGAGGAATAGGTTCTAGTTTATGTGGAGGATGAGAGCTGGTCTTCATGGAGAAGTTGGCAGTTGAGCTCATTTTTGAAAAGTGAATCGGATTTAGATAGTAGAAATAGTAGACTGGAAGAAAGATGCAGCATAATCAAAGATGGGAGAAATGGTATCTTATCTCACCATCATCATCAAAACACAATTCTTTGCCATTAAAATATTTTTATTCATACCTTCTTATATGACACTCCACTGAATTCTGGACATACTTTTTTTCTTTTCCCAGTGAGCCTTCCTCATGAGAAAGATGAATACTTCTTACCACCATCAAGCAACTATTTAACAAAACCAACTGAACATGACAACAATCAGCCTTATCTCAGAGCATATGTCCATTCTGCACTCACAGTTACCCACTTCTTCAATGAAAGAAGGATGATGAATTTTATAGTTTGCTATCTAGCTCCAAATTTGGCCATTATAATGACACAACATTCATTTTTGTTTTATTGTTCTTTCTGAAAAACACATTTCAAATGCTCCTCATGCAAAAGGAAAATTATATAGATGGATTTATAAGTCTTGAGAAATCCCAAAGGGCAAACTTACCTTGAAACTTATATAGGCATTCTTTTTCTCTCCCTTCTAGGTTGGGCCTCTTGGGGGTTCATAGTATTATTGATAAGCAGAATTGAGCAGAATTTTCTTAACCAGAGTGTTGATTGGTCATCATCAGTTGATGTCAGATGATTGATCAGCCACCAGATAATAATTATTTTTTTGGCCAAACTACTAATTAAACTGGCAAGGAGATTGCTTTACATCAGTAGTGGGAAGGACAATAGAGATGAAATCATGAATTGAGAGCTGGAAGAGACTTCAGATGCCTTATAAGTCCAACTCTCTCAATTTACAGATGCAGGATTGAGGACCAGAGGAATTAAAGGATTCTTCCAAAGTCACAAAAGTAGTAAGTGGCAGAACCTGGAATTGAACTGAGAGCTCCTGACTCTAGAGCCAGTTCTTGTGCCACCATACTTACATATTGAGAAGTTAGCCAATGAATAACAGTAACCAGTAGATAACTGAGAGACAATTGAAGAAGTCAGTGGAAAATATACAAATAGAATAGCTGTCCCAAAGTAGCCAAAATTTGATCTGTAAAAGCTTCAAATAATAAAAAAGTAGAGAGAATGAAGAATAGAGAGAAGTAGAAGAGAAGAGATGGAGAAACAAGAGAAGAGATTTCACTTGGTTGAAAAATCTCTTTCTTTCCTCTTCCATCTCCCAAATCCTTTTCTTTTCTTAGACTCCTCTCTATCCCAACTCCCTTCCCTTACTCTCTTCTCTTTTTTTCTTCCTTTCCTCTTCAACCTCCTATCCCTAGAATCCTTTTCCTCTCATAATGGGATATATCCTTTCTCCCATCCAGGCCCACCTACCTTACCTGTACTTTGTCACACCTCTACCAGTCATAGAGGCAGTGTGGAAAGAGTAATAGTTTGAGAGTCAGATGACCTAGAATCCAGTTCTAGCACCATCACTTGCCATTATGTAACATCAGGCAGGTTCTTTAACCACTATGAATGTCACTTCCCTTGTTGTTATTTGTTTAAACCATCACCTTCTGCTTTAGATTCTATAAATATCAGTTTCAAAGCAGAAGAGCTTACTATGTGCAAAGCATTATGCTGAACTCTGGGGATACAAATAGAAAAGTAAGAGTCCCTGCTCCCAAGAAGCTCACATTCTAATGAGGGAGACAATGCATATGAAAAGTTTAGCTGTAAATCAGATGGAAAAGTCTCATACTTCTTAGAGTGCAGTGGGAAGGTGGTAAGATGATAAGGCTTCTTCTTCAATGCCATTATTTAATGTGATTATTTCCAGGGCTCGGGGTTCAGGATCCCATATTGTTGCCTTTGTGATCTCATGGTAGTCAAAGAAGTGATGGTCTAATGTCTAATCAGCTATAAAGCTCTCATCCTTCCTTGCCTCTTCATTTTACTGAGGACAGCCAGACACTACCCCAAATACTCTTGTTTCTTTTGAATTTCTACTTTCTGTTAACTCTTTTGTATCTTTCCGAGACTAAAGTTTTATCTCTTTGGAAAAGTGCAAAACGAAAATAAAGAAGTTCATTTTACTTCCTGTCATCCATTATTATTATCATCCCATTCAACTGGAGCAACAGTTCAGCCCCTTCTTTGCATTCAATGCTAGGGAAAAAATTCCTTTTGGTTGGTTTGGCCTTTATCATTAGTCACAGTTCCTCATCTTCTTTGGCAATCCTAGCAGAATTCTTCTAGGACAATGTTACCGCTTTGCATTCACCCTTAGTAACTGGCTTTCTTGCTTTTATCTGCCCTAAATCTGAAGTTGTCTTTAAAAATATGTTCATAGATGAGTTATCTGCTTATCCACAACAGTTTCTTTATTGAGCACTTTCTCATCTGATTTGTCAGAATTTTATAGTATTCTGGTGGTGGTGGTGGTGGTGGTGGTGGTGGTGGTGGTGGTTGTGGTGGTGGTGGTGGTGTGTGTGTGTGTGTGTGTGTGTGTGTGTGTATTGTAGAAAAAATAATCTGGGGGAACTATTTCTGGTTACAATAACTGGGATACTCTGACTGTGACTAGAGAGAACTAGGGAAAACTTCAGAGTGCCTAGTTGTAATGGAGATAGATATTTTGGAGTGACTAGAGAGATATTCTGGGGTTGCCTATTGATCACTACTGATGGTTAATAGGTCAATATTTTTCCTACCCTCCTTCTCCCTCAATCCCTCCCTTCACAACCCTTCTTCTGAAACCTGTGGCTTCGCCCCTCCCCCCTGAGTGGACTCTGGGATTTATGAGGAAACACTCTTTTCTCTTCCTTTCTCAAGTAAGGGGGTTTATTGGGAACAACAAGATGGAGAGCTGAGGTAAGATGAGGTGAGAGGGATGAGGGTTTCCCTAATCTATAATGAGGGATAGGAAGATTATGGGAAATGTCAGTCCTGTCACAACTGTGACACAAGTCTGTCGATGAGATGGAGGACAACTGTTTAATCTTCTTTCTTCTTCCTTCAAACTCAAAATCTCAAATATGCAATCAGTTCTTCAGGTTCAAGTACCACATCAGCCACACAAAACCTTCTTCTTGCCTCCTCTCTGCAAAGCCAAGAGACTTCAGCCTAGGACAGAAGCTAACACGGATCTGTCCCTGCTTCTTCCCTCTTCAGTCTGGCTTGACTCTCCAACTGACTTTCCTGGGAACATTCTATTTGGAATCTTCACCTTGATTGACAGATGAGGTCCCCAGCTTTCTGTCTTACATGCATGAAGTTCTCTCTTCCGTCATGCCTCTTCCAGGTGTGTGTGTGTGTGTGTGTGTGTGTGTGTGTGTGTGTGTGTGTGTGTAAGATAGGTTTAGATTATGAGCATTGCCTTTCATTTTACAGATAGGAAAAGGGAGGCACAGAAAAGTCAGGTGACTTGCTCAGGGTCCCATAGCTGGTATTTTTAAGGATGGATTTGAACTCTCCACAAAAATGTCTATTGTTTCATTCTTGAATGATTCTCATCTCTCTTAGGATGATTACCCCTATGGGATTTCAGGACATTGGATTTTATCTATTCTTTCTTTGAAACCTTTGAAATCTGATCTCTTCACATCTAGTGTATACATCAGACTATGTCCAATTTTTCTCCTTTGTATCATGAACTCGGATACAGTTGCTTTCGCCTGCTTTCCCCACTCCCCTCTTCCCATTGTCTCTGCTTCAGCCATAAGTCCATCCATTCCTCTTTGTAGGCTAGAATCAGGGCCAGAACAGAAGTTTTCTTTGTGCGTGCTTTGTCCTCTGAAGATCAATTTTTTAGGAAGACAAGTCACACATGTATCAAGTACCTTACTTTTGCAGAGTGAATGTGACAGAAAAGTGCTCAGAAAATGGAAGACCTCCATCACTACACAATCATGTTATGGTGCCAACTTTATCGTGTTTCTCCAACTCTTCAACTAAATTATTTTATTTCTCTAAACCTTAGTTTTCCCGTCTGAAAAATGTGGATAATAATACTTAGACTTAAGGACAGCGTGAGTAGAATAGTGGATAGAGCATTTGCCTTGGAGGAGAAAAGACTGCTATGAATCCTGCCTCTGACACATGCTATATGTATCACTAGATGTATGTATTACCATGGGCAGGTCCTATCACATCCCAGCAATCTAAGTAACTAATATTAGAAGTTACAGAGGATCTTCTGGATGCTAATCTGCTTCTCTGGAATCATAAAATTATAGAAATCAAATTGAAAGGGACTTCACAGGTCATCATCTCCAACTCTTTCATTTTATAGATGGGAAAAATGAGATTCAAAGATGTTAAGTAACTTGCCCAAGGTCATACATATATCAAATATCAGAGCCATGACTGGAGCTTAAGTCCTTTGACTCTCAATAAATACTCTTCCCACTCTCTCTTCCCATAACTTCCACACTGGGAAGTCCTTATGCTAGTTAAATTATTGGTCTTAACCACCATTGTAGCGATAGTGAGGATCAAATGAAAAAAATGCCTGCAGAGCACTCTACAGCTTCAAGATATCTCCTTAAATGTAATCTGTTATCATGTCTGCAATATCTTGCCATAATCTAGGTTTAAGAAATGAAGATGGGACGCAGCTAGGTGGCTCAGTGGATAGAGGGCCAGACATGGAGATAGGAGGTCCTGAGTTCAAATATGGCTCAGACACTCCTTAGCTGTACAACCCTGGGAAAGTCATTTAGTCCCCATCGCCTAGCCCTTACCAATCTTCTGCCTTAAAATCAATACATAGTATTAATTCCAAGATGGAAGGTAAGGGTTTAAAAAAAAGAAAAGAAATGAGAATGGTTACTACAAGGATTGTTGAGAGTACAAAGAGGCAGAGTCTTGGATTGAGAAAGAAACTTGATTTTCCTTTTCATGTGTAGTTTGTTTCATCTGTAACTGCTTACACATCTCATAAAACAAGCAGGCATGCATGCCAATTAGTACATTAAATCCCAGGGAAATTGCAAGCTGGAACCTGTATCATTTGACTTGGCTCCAGCCAAACGCTCTGCCCATTGAGCTAACTTGAGGAAGCCAGAAGAGACTCCTTTTGATATTAGCCACAATTTATTATATAAATGACTTGTTAAACTCATTTTCAAGTGCCCTTATTGGAGAAGCAAGATTCAGACTAAAAAAAAATCAAGAATGGTTTTTTACTTTCTCCTTTGGAGGTTAAGAGAGAATTCTTGATTGAAATAGACCAAGACAATTGGTCAACTCTTCAATACAGTCCAAAGAAGGGTAAAAGCAGGCATAAAAGCCTATAGATGAGAACCTCATGTCTGGGTAGTGATTCATTTTATTTTAGGTTCTTTTCCCTCCTTCCCATGCCAGTTCTCTTCCCCCTTCTCCAGCTCCATAGAGAATGTCATAATTATTTACTGTTGCTTCAAACAGGACCTCCCTCAAATTCATTCTCCAAAGCTAAATATCCATAACTGAAGAGTTGTTATTTTATCTTAGTTAAAGAAACTAAAGCCAGGGGATTTCCTAAATTGCCCTCACACAGAAGCTGAGGAAACTGAGTAAAGGAACAGACCAGAGGTGGTTGTGTTAACTTTCTTGCAAGGCAGAAAACTTGATTGTTTTTGGATTTAAGTTTGGGAATTGGAATCCTTTGGTGAAGACAAATTTAGCACATGGAATTATAATAGGGAATGTGATGGCCTCTTTGCATATAAGTTCAGACATTTAGCAATGTAATAGTCTCTAACTTTAAAACCTCAGATGTCGTTCCACACACAAGTGGTAAGACCTCAAAAATGAGTAATTATCAGCAGCATATGTACGCAATAAGAGAAGCATTAGCTGAAAATAGATATATTTATAGTGTTGGCAAGAGAGGCAACATTAATGGACTGCAGAAAGGAGGCAATGTAACATTTCTTCTGTATTTTCAAAAGGATTCAAAGAGGATCCTAGAAACTTAAACCCTTTTCACTTTACTCTGGGAGTTAAGAGAGTGGACAAACTAATCAGAAACAGAATGACAATATGTGTGTGTATGCACATATAAAATATCTCATATATATATACCCCCACTCACTATATATACATATACATACTATACACATATTTATACACAATTATACCATAGATATATTTCATAGTGTAATTCTGTATATACATTATAATGTATCTTAATAAAGCAGAATGTTATTTTATATGAATATTATGTATGCATATATAACTGTATATATCATAGCATATTATAATAAAATCCATATGTTTTATATATTTGTTATATATGCATATAATGTTTATACACATAGGTATGTGTGATTTATTACAATTACCCAGCTTGATTTGATAAGTGAAGGGAATCTTATGCCCAATGCCCAGGATGCCACTTTGGGTACAAAGAAAAATATATATAATTTTGATATGAACTTCCTGTTTAATGGAAAACCAGTTGGCCAAGCTTGTTTACAGAGCTTTGAATATATAAAAGGACAGATTCTAAAGGCAGGAGTTACAGGAATGGTTGAACAATAGACCTTCCTGTGTTCTTAGAAATGTGCCTGTTACCAGAATAGATTAAAAAAAATTGTCTATGCATTTAATGAGTGTCTAGCTCATTAAACAGCTTCATTACTGAAATCATTTCTTTAGACTTTCTGTGCTCAGGATGCTTGTTCTGCTGGAAACTGTATGAAACAAATTCCACATATGACCTTGGGCACATATCTTTATTTTTCTGGTCTTTGGTTTACTCTTCCATAAAATGAAGAGGTTGAACAACATGGCCTCCCACATTCCTTTCAAGTGTAACTATTGTATTCCTCTGATTGGGTGGCCTGAAAGTTCACACCTACAAGAAGCTTACCATAGAAAATGAACATTCATGATTCCAAACATTTTTGGAGTCATGTACTCGATTGTTGCTGGTTTGATTTTTTTTTCACACAGTCCTTCAGTCCCTGAAACATAATCTAGCATCTTAAAATTAAATTACATTTTTATTCAAAGGGATTTTGTTTTCCCAATTACATGTAATACAAATTAGAGTATTTTTAAAAAATAAAAATAAGTTCATTCCATAGATTTTTTTAAAGAAAATTTTTTGATACTCTTTAAAGTAATTGGCAACAAACTTGGATGTCATAGAACCACGTCTGAATCTCTCTCTTCTATAGGTAAAAAGCATGAGTGTCATTAAGGAGAACATAAAAGTTTTTTTAAAAATCTGGGCTAAAATGGCTGGTGGGTGAGAGAAATTGAATATATGGGGGCCCAAGAGGGTAACATGATTCGATCCTATGTGACATCTTATATGAAGTTAAATAGAGAAATAAGTTATTCTAATAATTTAGATCCCAAAACATCTTTGTATGAAATAGTTAGACAGTTAAGACAGAAGTATTTTTTTTGCTTAGATCCTGATTTATCTAGATAATTACTACAATTCTATATTTTGTTTGCTCTGTGTAAACCCAGACACAGCTAATTGACTCTAATGTGAAACCTAATGAATTTTTTACTCCTCAAAGAGAAATTATTTAGTATTTTTTTTTGGTAGGAGGAAGGATGTAACAAATAATAAGATCTTTAAAACATATGGCTTCCAGCCCAGGTTCCAAAGTTTGGAAAATATTATGGAGTAACTGAGACATCCTCATCCTATTTAAAGGTCCTGCTGGCCCTGTTTTAAATTTAACCTCAGTCTCTGACTGAAAGATCATATTTCCTCAGCCATCTCTTCCATGCATTTCTTTTCTGTGTCTTGTTTTCTCCTTCCATGTCCTCTGAGGCATTCTTTAACTTGGCTTTCATTCCATGATTCCTTGCACTTCCCATAACGTCATAAACATCTCCAAGGGCAAATCTTGTCCCAATCACTTTAGCCTAAGTAAATAGGTTGTTTTCTTTTTAACCGGAGGACAACTCTTATTATCTTGCTTGGGGGATTAGGGGAATAATGCAAACATGTTTCTGTTGGGGCATATGGTTCTCTCCTAAGGACTGGAAAGAGCCACATGGACAAAACTTAGGCCCACGTCCAACTCACTGCAGAGGGGCTCTTGTTACTCATCTTCTGAAAGAGAATTGCCTCAGAGGGTGCTACTACAACATGGGTTTTATAGGACCCTTCAGGGCAATGGTGCTCAGTGTCTTCAAAATAGAAAAATTTGTGACATTACTAGGCAGGACTTTCTTGTCTCCATCTGGCTTTCTTCTTCTTCTTAAGCTGAGGAAATCGTCAGGCTCTGGTGAAGTGATATGGTGGCCAACAGCAAGACTCTGAAGGATTTAACACATTTCACAAGCTTCCGTTTGTAAAAGGACACAGTGTATTATTGTTTAAAGGGGGTGTTGGTGGTGGCGTAGAGGACTAGCTAAGTGAGCTGGCTAGAGGAGAGTGCTAAGGAAGGTGAGGACATGGGTTTAAGTCCCAGATGGATTTTTTTTTCTAGTCAGAAGATTGTTCTCTGGCCACAGACTGAACTTTTAACCCTAGCCAGTTATCTCAATTTAATTGATTGGAAAGAGCACTGGAATTTGGAATCAGAGGACCTGGGTTTGAATTTCAGCTCTGCCATTTGTTGGCTTTGCGAACTTAGGCAAGTAACTTTAACACAGGGGATCTTATCATAAGTGTATAAATGTATGTGTGCGTATGTGTGTAAAGTGGACTATTTTTGGAAATCTGGAGAAACCTATGGACCCCTTCTCAGAATATTGCTTTTATATGCCTAAAATGAAATATATAGGGTAACAAAGAAAATCAGTTATTCAGAAATACAGTTACCAAAAAACTTAAAACTGTTCTAAGACATTTGGGACACTTGTATTAAAAAAAAAAAACAACCCAACAGCAAACCACCAAAACTAAGTTCGTGGAGCTCAGGTTTATACCAGTGCTTTAAAAGCTTTAATTTTCTTTGTCTGGAAAATGAGAGAGTTGGACTAGATGACTTCTAAGATACCTTCTTCCAATCTTAAATCTAACATCTTGTGACTCTATGTGGAAGGATCTGTGGAGGAGGTACTAAGATAGATAAGTTGCTTTACTTACTTAATCAATGTCTGTTGAGTTGAATTCAGTAAAACAAACCCTTTTCTCAGAGATCTTATAGTCTATCCAGGGAGAAACTCATTCATACATGTGTCTAGGATATAAAAGGGAGTGAGAAAAGTGCAAAGTAGAGGTCCAGGCAAAGTGCTGATGAAAGAATTAGGGACAAGGAGAGAGTATTTTTGGTTGGTAGAGGGGCAGAGAAGGGTAGGGTTCAAAGAAAAAGTCAGAGTAAGTAGCTCCTGTTGCACTGAGCAGTCATGGAAAGAGCTAGGAGTTAAAAGAATTGGGGCTTGAAGAAAAGGAGGGACTCAATCAGATGTCTATCTTGAGTCTGTTAGGAACTGGGTAGCATGCTTCATCATGAGAAGTCTGGAATCACAGTGGGTCATTGAATTGAGGACAATTCTTAAATCTTTCAAAGCTGTTCGTTTGACCTTATTTTATAAAAAGTTGTTATTGTATATATTGAACTCTTGCTTCTGCTCATTCCTCTCTCCGTTCAATTATAGGTCTTTCCAGGTGTCTCTAAAACTGTTCCTTTTTATCCTTTCTTATCATTCAATCTTCTGAGTAAAGAGGAAAAAAGAGTGCCATTACTTACTTAAAGGGAGAAAAATGATAAATTAAAAGCATTCATTGAGCTAATTCTGTGTCAGACACTGTTAAGTACTAGATACACAAACAAAAAGCAAAAAATAGATCTTGCCCTCAAGGAGCTTACATTGTACTGAGGGAAAAGACAAGGACATAAATAAACATCTCTAAGATTCATAGAGAGTAGATACAAAGTAATCTTGGAAGATACAAAGTAATCTTCCTTCATCTTGAAGGAAAGGGAAAAACCATTGTACAGCTGGTAACATTTGAGCTGAGGCTTGAAGGAAATCAGGAATTCCAAGAGAAGGGTGAGTAATTCCAGCATGGGGACAGCCAGTTCAAAGGAATCGAGATGGGAAATGCTGAATCATGGATGAGAGAAAGCAAATTGGCCTGTATGGCTGGACTGTCATAGAAAACATGTAGGGAAACAATATGTAAGACTCCATCAATCAGTTACTCTTTATTAAGTCTCCTCTATGTCAGACACTGTGTTAAGTGGTGGAGATACAAAAAAGAGGAAAAGACAACCCCTGCCCTTAAGAAGCTTAAAATCTAAAGGAGGAGACAACATATAAGCAAACATATACAAAACAACCAATGTATAGAATAAATAGGGAATAATTTATAGAAGGAAGGCGGTAGAATTAAGAGGAGTTGAAGAAGTCTTCCAGTAAAAGAAGGGAAACTGAGAAGAAAGAGATGAGTCCCTTTGTGAGATTTATATGTCACACAGAGGTATTTATGTCAGCTGGATCTTTCCCACTGAGAAAATAGGTAAAAAGGTATATGCTGCTGACAGTAGGGCCAGTAATATTATCTTAGTGTTAATGATAGCATAATATAAGCAGAAAAAGTATCAGTTAACTAGTGAATTTTATAAGGATCATCCATTCAGAGCAAATGAATATGCCTTTGATTGAATAATTCAAAGATTATTATTATTATTATTCAGTTTTACTATGTGGAAGATACCAATTTCATCAGTTACTGTACAGACCTTCCTTCAGTTTTATTCCACTCTCAGAGGTGAAAGGTATTCCAGTTCAATCTTTATCTGGCAGAAATATCCCCTGCAGTGTCCTTGAGCAGGCGTCTTGAAGAACTCTAGTGAACTCATTACCTCTCAAGGCAGTCCAGTCTACTTTTGGGCAGCTAGTCATTGTTAGGAAACTTCCTCACATTTCAATACTTTAAGACTCCAGTTTTGTCAGGGTGGGTATTCCCTCCACAAAGATTGTTTTCCTTCTCTGACTTAGGCAGTCCTCAAGAATTGTCACGGCCAAAAAATATTTAACTCTGGTTCTAATCTGGCAATGGGCTCCTCTAAGTTTGCCCAGGCTACGTCTTCAGAAATACATGTACTGATTTCGGCTCAAGTAGAATGAAATGTCTACAGGTCGAGTTGGAAAAGAGGTGAATTTTTTACTAAGCTATGTTTACATTTCTTCTAAAGAATGAACTGATTGCTAGTGATTTCTCTATAATTTTGAGGGAAAGCTTTGTCTTTTAGAATTTCCAGTAATAGTCAAATAAACAGAACTTAACTCTTTCATTGAAGTAAAGACTTCTTTGTCCTGTGCTGATTATGCATACCGAAGGGTAGACTATTAAAAAAAGAATAAATAATTCAACTGAGAGAAAGAGAAAAGAAAGACAAAAGAAACAATGCCAGATCCTTTCAATTTATTTATTTCCTCTGTAAATTAAGGGACATCCAAATCTGTTATGTCCAGAGTTAAGTTAATTCATTCCCTTCTGGCAGAGTTTTTATTTGTCTTCCTCAGCAGGAAAGTCCTCTTCCAATGGAAGGAACTCTTGGACAGAAGGGAATTTGAAAAATTGACCTAAACTAACTAGGCTTAAGGGAATTAAAGGCCTAGAATCTCTTCCTTGGCCATAGACTGGATTGTTTCTTTCTAACAAATCATAGAATGAATGATTCTTTTTGAATTATTCTTGGCTCTGCTCTCCAACCTGGCCCTGTTTCCTCTAGCAAATGTATTTCAAAGAAAATACAGATCCATAGAATTTTAGAACTGGGAGAGACCTTAGAGATCATTTAGTTGAAATTTTCTTTTTTTTTTTCAGATGAGGAAACTGAGGTGGAGAGAGACTAATCAACTTGCTCAAAGTTACACAGGTAGTTATTAGACTTAAGGCCAGGGACTTTATCTTGTCATCTGTAAAATGAGGAGGTTGGATTAAATAACCAATGGAATTCCCTCTTGCTCTAAATCCATGATTTTTTTTGCACTCCTGACTTTTAGTTCCATGCTTTTTACATTATCACACATTGCCTTAAATGAATAACACATTTTCACATCAAAAGTTTTCAAGAGGAAAAGTGTTTGAGATTTCCTACATCGTTCTCTTAATTAATGTAGCACCCCCTCTGAGTACTTTCTTCCAACCCCAACTTTCTCTTGTTGAGTCCCCAGAGGGTGGCTTCTATTTATCTTTTTGGGGATCTGGTGTAACACTTGAAGGCTGTAGCTTCTATTGTGGTTTCTAATTTCTCATACTAATATTATACATATTACTAATATTACATGATGGTGAGTGATTAGGGGATCACTCAAGATCTCTCCTGGCCTGAGTATTTCCCCGCATTATTTGACCAGTTAACGTCTCCCTCGAACCAATTATCCAGTTAACATCAGTGAACTTTTAAAAAGTGATATTTACTGAGCCAGTATAACGAAGACCAAAATACAAAAACATCCCCCCCCCCCAAAACAGGTGGTGCACTCTTCCTTACTCAGTTCATAGGGAGAACTGATTCAAATTTAAAGTGGTTGCTATAAAAAGCAGTGGATGGAGTGCTTGCCCTGGAGTCAGGAAGACTCATTTTCATGAGTTCAAATATGGCCTCAGATATTTACTAGCTGCATGATCCTGGGCAAGTCATTTGACACTGCTTGTCTCATTTTCCTCACCTGTAAAATGAGCTGGAGAAGGAAATGGCAAGCCATTTCTATATCTTTGCCAAATAGGCTTGTGAAGAATCAGATACTACTGAAATGCCTCAACAACAACCAATCAAACATTCTTCTCCCTTTGGTGAAGGAGAGACACTTCCTGACCCTTTAAGTTATTGTTTCCCGTTGCCAAAATATCAAGGTTCAACATCAATGACCTTTGCAGTTGACCAAAGTCACTTCAGGGTGTGATATGGATGAGTTGATCCCTTACATGAGTTGATCCCTTGATCAGCTAGTCTGGTTTCTTGCTGGTCTGGGTCAAAGAACTTACTTCTCAGAATTGGATACTCATCAGACTTGGCTGTTCACTTTTGCCATTGTCATTTGGCAACAAAAGATGACTAATGATCAATATGACTCTGAAATTAGACCATAATGGTGTTAGTTAAACACCCTGCTAGGTGTGTAAGGAGGAATACAAATCCTACCTACTTTCTACTTCCTGATATTCTCCTCCTTCACAGGTCCATTCCTGGTTGGAGGAGATAATTCATTGTGATTGGAAGCAACCTTTGATATTGTTGTTTAGTTGATTTTTGATTGTTTCTCACTCTTTTTGAGACCATTTGGAATTTAGTTGGCAAAGATACTAGAGTGGTTTTGCCATTTCCTTTTCCAACTCATTTTTTTTTTACATTCAAGGAAAACTTTTATTTTCAAGTGTATCCACAAAACAAGTCAATATTACAATATTTTATAAAAATATTAAGTTTTAGGCTACCATTTTTAACATTATTTTATTTGGTCATTTCCAAACATTATTCACTAGAAACAAAGATCATTTTCTTTTCCTCCCCCCTCCCCTTCCCTCTCCCATAGCCGATGCACGATTCCACTGGTTATCACATGTGTTCCTGTTTCTAACCCATTTCCATGTTGTTGGTATTTGCATTAGAGTGTTCATTTAGAGTCTCTCCTCAGTCCTATCACCTCCACCCCTGTAGTCAGGCAGTTGCTTTTCCTTGTTGTTTTTACTCCCACAGTTTATCCTCTGCTTGTGGATAGTATTTTTGAGATCCCTGCAGATTGTTCAGGGACAATTCATTGACACCAATGGAGAAGTCCACTACCTTCGATTGTACCAGTGTATCAATCTCTGTGTATAATGATTTCCTGGTTCTGCTCCTTTCGCTCTGCATCACTTCTTGAAGGTTGTTCCAGTCTCCATGGAATTCCTCTACTTTATTATTCCTTTTAGCACAAAAGTATTCCATCACCAACATATACCACAATTTGTTCAGCCATTCCCCAATTGGTGGGCATCCCCTCGTTTTCCAATTTTTGGCCACCACAAAGAGTGCAGCTATGAATATTCTTGTACAAGTCTTTTTCCTTATTATCTCTTTGGGGTACAAACCCAGCAGTGCTATAGCTGGATCAAAGGACAGACAGTCTTTTATCACCCTTTGGACATAGTTCCAAATTGCCCTCCAGAATGGTTGGATCAATTCACAACTCCACCAGCAATGAATTAATGTCCCCACTTTGCTACATCCCCTCCAGCATTCATTACTTTCCTTTGCTGTCATGTTAGCCAATCTGCTAGGTGTGAGGTGATACCTCAGAGTTGTTTTGATTTGCATCTCTCTGATTATAAGAGATGTAGAGCACTTTTTCATGTGCTTATTAATAGTTTTGATTTCTTTGGCTGAGAACTGCCTGTTCATGTCCCTTTCCCATTTATCAATTGAAGAATGGCTTGATTTTTTGTACAATTGATTTAGTTCTTTGTATATTTGAGTAATTAAACCTTTGTCAGAGGTTTTTATGAAAATTGTTTCCCAATTTGTTCCTTCCCTTCTGATTTTAGTTACATTGGTTTTGTTTGTACAAAAACTTTTTAATTTGATGTATTCCAGATTATTTATTTTGCATTTTGTAACTCTTTCTAATTCTTGCTTGGTTTTGAAGTCTTTCCCTTCCCAAAGGTCTGACATATGTACTATTCGGTGTTCGCCTAATTTTCTTATAGTTTCCTTCTTTATGTTCAAGTCATTCACCCATTTTGAATTTATCTTGGTGTAGGGTGTGAGGTCTTGATCTAAACCTAATCTTTCCCACACTGTCCTCCAATTTTCCCAACAGTTTTTATGAAATAGTGGATTTTTGTCCCAAAAGCTGGGATCTTTGGGTTTGTCATATACTGTCTTGCTGAGGTAACTTATCCCGAGTCTATTCCACTGATCCTCCTTTCTGTTTCTTAGCCAGTACCAGATTGTTTTGGTGACCGCTGCTTTATAATATAGTCTGAGTTCTGGGCCTGCAAGGCCTCCTTCCTTTGTATTTTTTTTTCATTATTGCCCTGGATATCCTTGATCCTTTGTTCTTCCAAATGAACTTTGTTATGGTTTTCTCTAATTCAGTAAAAAAGATTTTTGGAAGTTCATTGGGTATGGCACTAAATAGATATATGAGTTTGGGTAGGATGGTCATTTTTATTATATTGGCTTGTCCTACCCATGAGCAGTTAATGTTTTTCCAATTGTTCAAGTCTAGTTTTAGTTGTGTGGAGAGTGTTTTGTAGTTGTGTTCATATAGTTCCTGTGTTTGTCTTGGGAGATAGATTCCTAAATATTTTATTTTGTCTAAGGTAATTTTGAATGGGATTTCTCTTTCTAGTTCTTGCTGCTGAGCTGTGTTGGAATTATATAGAAATGCTGATGACTTATGTGGGTTTATTTTGTATCCTGCAACTTTGCTAAAGTTGTTGATTATTTCAATTAGCTTTTTGGTTGAATCTCTAGGATTCTTTAAGTAGACCATCATGTCATCCTCAAAGAGTGATAATTTGGTCTCCTACTTGCCTATTTTAATGCCTTCAATTTCTTTTTCTTCACTAATTTCTTCTCTAAATCTAACACTACTGCTAGTGTTTCTAATACAATGTCAAATAGTAGCGGTGATAATGGGCATCCTTGTTTCACTCCTGATCTTAATGGGAATGGATTTAGTTTATCCCCATTGCAGATGATATTAGTTGATGGTTTTAGATATATACTGTTTATTATTTTTAGGAACGGCCCTTCTATTCCTATGTTTTCCAGTGTTTTTAATAGGAATGGGTGCTATATTTTATCAAAGGCTTTTTCTGCATCTATTGAAATAATCATGTGATTTTTGTTGGTTTGCTTGTTGATGTGGTCAATTATGTGGATGGGTTTCCTAATATTGAACCAGCCCTGCATCCCTGGTATGAATCCTACTTGATCATGGTGAATGATTCTTTTGATCACTTGCTGGAGTCTTTTTGCTAGTATCCTATTTAATATTTTTGCATCTATATTCATTAGGGAGATTGGTCTATAATTTTCTTTCTCTGTTTTTGGCCTGCCTGGCTTTGGAGTTAGTACCATGTTTGTGTCATAAAAGGAATTTGGTAGAACTCCCTCTTTGCTTATTATGTCAAATAGTTTGTATAGTATTGTAGTTAGCTGTCCTTTGAATGTTTGATAGAATTCACTGGTGAATCCATCAGGCCCTGGAGATTTTTTCTTAGGGAGTTCTTTGATTGCCTGTTGGATTTCATTTTCTGATATGGGATTATTTAAGAATTCTATTTCTTCTTCTGTTAGTCTAGGCAGTTTATATTTTTGTAAATATTCATCCATATCACCTAGGTTGGTATATTTATTGCCATATAGTTGGGCAAAGTAGTTTTTAATGATTGCCTTAATTTCTTCTTCATTGGAGGTGAGATCCCCCTTTTCATTCTTGATGCTGTTAATTTGCATTTCTTCTTTCCTTTTTAAAATTAGATTGACCAGTACTTTGTCTATTTTATATGTTTTTTCAAAGTACCAGCTTCTAGTCTTGTTTATTAGCCCAATAGTTCTATCACTTTCGATTTTATTAATTTCTCCCTTAATTTTTAGGATCTCTAGTTTGGTTTTCTTCTGGGGGTCTTTAATTTGTTTGTTCTCAAGTTTTTTGATTTGCATTTCCAATTCCTTGATCTCTGTCCTCCCTAATTTGTTAATATATGCACTCAGGGATATGAATTTTCCTCTAAGTACTGCCTTGGCTGCATCCCATAAGGTTTGAAAGGATGTCTCACCATTGTCATTTTCCTCAATGAAATTATTAATTGTTTCTATGATTTCTTCTCAAACTAACCGATTTTGGAGTATCATATTATTTAATTTCCAATTAATTTTTTATTTGGCTCTCCATGTACTCTTACTGATCAATATTTTTATTGCTTTGTGATCTGAAAAGGCTGCATTTATTATTTCTGCTTTTCTGCATTTGAGTGCCATGTTTCTGTGACCTAGTGTATGATCTATTTTTGTGAATGTGCCATGTGGTGCTGAAAAGAAGGTGTACTACTTTTTGTCCCTATTTATTTTTCTCCATATGTCTATTAACTCTAATTTTTCTAAGATTTCATTCACTTCTTTTACCTCTTTCTTGTTTATTTTTTGGTTTGATTTATCTAAATTTGATAGTGGTTGGTTCAAGTCTCCCACTAATATGGTTTTACTGTCTATTTCCTCCTTCAATTCTCCTAGTTTCTCCATTAGAAATTTGGGTGCTATATTATTTGGTGCATACATGTTGATTAGTGATATTTCCTCATCGTCTATACTCCCTTTTAACAGAATATATTTACCTTCCCTATCCCTTTTGATCAGGTCTATTTTTGCTTTGGCTTTGTCAGATATCATGATTGCAACTCCTGCCTTCTTTCTATCAGTTGAGGCCCAAAAGGTCTTACTCCAACCTTTAATTCTAACCTTATGAGTATCAACCTGCCTCATATGTGTTTCTTGAAGACAACAAATGGTAGGGTTTGGGGTTTTAATTCAATCTGCTATTTGTCTACGTTTTATGGGTGAGTTCATCCCATTCACATTCAAAGTTATGATTGTCACTTGTGGATTTGCTGGCATTTTGATATCTTCCCCTAGTTCTGACCTTTCTTCTTTAGCTATTTCCTTTTGAACCAGTGATTTACTTTGGGTCAGTCCCCCTAGTCCCCTCCATTGATATGCTTCCCTTTCTAGCCCTTCCCTTTTTATTCTCCCTTCCCCTCCCCCCTCTTCTTCCCTTCCCTTTTTATACTCCCTCCCCCAACCCCCTCCTTGATTTTCCTTTCTTTCTTGCCCTGTTGGATAAGATAGAATTCAGGATCCCACTGGATCTAGATGTTCTTCCCTCTCAGATTTGATTTCACTGAGAGTAAGGTTTAAGTAATTCCACTTCACACTCTCTTCATCTCCTTCTCATATGAGAGTTCTTCCCCTCCCCTTCCCATGTGTATCTTTATATGGGAAAGATTATTCTATTAAGTCCCCCCCTATTTCTTGAAGTAAATCTTAGTATTATCGACAGTCCCCCCCTCCCTTTTCCTTTCTTTGCCCCCACTTTCACCAAATCTTCTTAATGCCCCAATCTTTCCCTATGCATGCTTTTTCTAACTACTCTTTATGATGCATACAATTTCTGAGAGTTACACAAAACATTTTCCCCACATATTAATATATATAATTTGATGTAAATGTAGTTCTTATAGAAGAGAGCTTGACTTAAAGAAAAAGATAAGATTTATCTCCTTTTCCCTTTCATATTTACCTTTTCATGTTTCTCTTGCTTTCTGTGCTTGGATATGAAATTTTCCACTAAGTTCTGGTCTTTTCTTAGCAAATGCTTGGAAATCTTCTGTTTTGTTAAATGCCCATACTTTCCCCTGGAATTATATAGTCAGTTTTGCTGGGTAGTTGATTCTTGGTTGGAGACCCAGATCTCTTGCCTTTCTAAATATTGTGTTCCATGCTTTGTGGTCTCTTAGTGTGTTAGCCGCTAAGTCATGTGTGATCCTTATGGGAATCCCCCCTATATCTGAAGCTCCTCTTCTTGGCTTCTTGTAGGATTTTCTCCTTTTCTTGGAAGCTCTTGAATTTGGCAATTACATTCCTGGGGGTTGTCTTTTAGGGATTTAGTATAGAGGGTGTTCTATGAACCCTTTCTATTTCTATTTTGCCCCCTTGCTCCAGAACGTGTGGGCAATTTTCTTCAATAATCTCCTGTAGAATAACATTGAGGTTATTGTTTATCTTTGGTTTTTCTGGGAGACCGATAATTCGGAGGTTGTCTCTTCTTTCTCTGTTTTACAAGTCTGTGACCTTTTCAGTGAGATATTTTATGTTTTCTTCTAATTAATTAATTTTTTGGTTTTGCTTTATTGATTCTTGCTGTTTTATGATCTCACTTTCTTCGAGTTGCTTAATTCTGGTCATTAGGGACTGGTTTTGCTTTTAAGCTTTGTCTGCCCTTCTATTGGATGCTTCCCTCTCTTTCTCTAATTGTGCAGTCTTATCTATCAGACTGCTGATCTCTTTCTCCCATTTTTCTTTCCAGAATGTTTCCATCTTTTGGGTTAGCTCCAGTTTGAGATCTTTCAGAGCTTGTTGATAGTTTCCTTTTTGGGAGGCATGTTCTGATTTTTTTTTTTTAATTTTATCCTCATTCTCTTCTTTTCCTTGGGTACTCCCACCATAAAAGTTTTCAATAGTCACCTTTTTCCCTTTCTTCCTGGAGGCTTGATTTTGGGCCACGTGAGCCATCCCTGGTGGTTTTATTCCAATTTCTTTTTTGGTCTGGGGTCTGGGAGATGTGGGCAGGTTTTCTGTGAATTTAGGTTGCCTCAGACTAGTTCTTCCCAGCCTCTGAGGTTTCTTAGAGAGCAGGGCCCCTGATCACAGCCCAGGTGTTCAGCTCCACCCAGATAATCAGCGCGTGGTCCACCCCTGGTGTTTAGCTCTGCCCAGATACTCAGTGCAACCGCCCCGAGTACATCTCCATGGGCCCCCTGTGCTCAGCGCAGGATTCTCCCGTGAAACTGCCCTGAGATGTTGTTTCCTGGCAGTCCCCAGATCCCAAGGACCCTGGAGTGCCCCCCCCCAGACATAGACGTTCCCCACTGACTCGCTGTCCCAGTGAGCGCTCCGGTAGCTCACTCTGTTTTGGTGGGGGAGGTGTGTGTGTGGGGAAGGGTGGCTCAGTTCACGTTTCTGTGCAAGCTTTTCCTCCTTCTTATTGTAGTGTGGAAATGTTCAAACCCCACGACCTTCTCCTCTGTGGAGTACTGGGGAGTCCTTCTGTTCCTCCAAAGGTGATTTTTATGCTCCTTTGATGTAATCTATTTCGTTTGGTGCTGGGGAGAGGAGGCGTGTGGCATCTAGATTGCAGCCATGTTTACCTGGAAGTTCCAACTCATTTTTAACATGAGGAAACTGAGGCAAAAAGGATTAAGTGACTTATCTAGGATCTCAGAGGTAGTAAGGGTGGATTTGAACTTAAGAAGAGGAGTCTTCCTGATTCCAGGCCTGTTACTTATCCACATCATCACTTAGCTGTTCAGGTTTTAATTAGGAAAAGTTATAATCCCTAAAAGTGAATAGGTATTAGAGTCAAAAGACCAGATTTGAGTCTCCTCCTAAGTGAGACCTTAGGAAAATTACTTTATTCCTCAAATTCCTCATGTTAGGACAACAATTCTCTGGAGACTGTATAGTAATTTATAATTATTTATTAAATAGAAAAAATCAGAGTTGGAGATAAAGGCACCTAATCACATGGCCATGCATAGCTAAGCTGAGTCATATCTCCATTTGCTAGCTAAGAGAGGTTGTTCCAGGAAAAGTAAAAAGAGTTGCACAATGCTTCCTAGCCAAAGCCTGGCCAGCCAAGTACACAGACCAAGCACCAAGATCAAAAAAGCAAAAAAAAAAAAGCCCTTGTCCTTTCCTCAATTTTCTCTCATAATATTATTGATGTCACATGTTCTGGGTCTTCCTGAGTGGACAGTCTTGACTTCAGTCTGGGTTAGAGGCCAGTCTTCCAGATATAAGAAGTCACGGGGGATAAGAGGTAAGCATCTTCTAGGACATCAGGGAGTCATGAGGGCTCTGGCATCCTTCTATAGTACACATGCATCCCCAATCAAAAGGTGGGGCTGTTTCAAAACTTTCCCCTTTTTAAAAGGACAAAGGGGTATAATTTATATTAAATTCACATAGTGCCCCCTCTGATTCTTTGGGAGATTAATATGTTAGTCTCCCCAAATGCATAAGGATCCAAAGTTATGATACATTTCATGGAGGCTTAAACTGCACTTGGGCATTTCTTAACATATTAAAAATGTTTGATGGGTGCATTGGCAAGGAGCCACTTGGGGGGCATTTCTCTTTTTTTGGTACAAGGATTTTACAATCAAGACAAAATAATTGCACATGGGAAGGACCAAAGCAGATGAAGCACCCAGCCCACATAGTTCAGTTCATTATAGCCAAAGGCTCCCTCAGAGATTCATGCTTGATTTTTTAGGGATATCCTCTATTGCTGTCATCTATTTAATCTGTCTGGAATCAAGATGATCCTTACTGTATCTTCTCTAGGAGATCTGCTTTCCTAGTTCAAGTTATTTGCTATTTTCTCTGAAAATTGCTTTCAAAAGTATTTTAGTTTGTAGACCTTTAGAATAAATTCATACTTATCTGTGAAATGTGCATAATCATAGTGAAGGCACCCATCTCATGAGTTGCTATGGGAAAAACACTTTTTATAGTGCTCTAAAATATGAGTTATTACTTAGGTCATTATATACCTAGAAGATCAAAGTTTGAGTACCACTTTTAATACTTACTAGTCATGGGTTACCTGCTTTATAGTGTTGCAATGAGAAAGTACTTCATAAACCTTAATGTGCTATATAATGTGAATTATTATAAGTAGCTAATTTTTACATAGTATCTGCTATATCAGGCATTGTACTAAGTGCTTTACTTTTCACTTGACCTTTGCAACAATCTTGGGAAGTAAGTACTATTATTATCCCCATTTTACAAATGAAGAAACAGAGGCAAAAAAATTAAGTAATTTGCTCAGGATCATGCAGCTAGTGTGTGTTTAGAGGTTAGATCTGAACTCAGATCTTCCTGATACCAGGCCCAGAACTCTATCCAGTGAGCCACCTAGTTGCTTCTTTTTTTCCCATTTGAATTAGTTTATTTAGTCAATTTAGAACATTATTCCTTGGTTACAATAATCACATTATTTCCCTCCCTCCCCTCCATCCACCCTTCCCACAGCCCATGCGCAATTTCATTGGGTATTCACCTAGTTGCTTCTAAATAGTAGATATACAAGTTGATAAATCCATACCATGATAAGAAATAGAGATTTAGTAGCCAACAATTGAGGCCTGTCCAGTGGGAGTTTCTGTGAGAATCAAGCTGTGAGAAAGGGGTCCTGGAATATAAAATCCAAAGGAACAGGAAAAGGCAAAGGCAGAAATTAAATATTTGTCAGGTCAAAAGAGGTGAGATGTTGAGAAAAACAAAGTTAAATTTAACAGGTAACAGGGAACCAGGGTCGAGGAGCCAAGAGTTGAAAAAAGCACAAGGAAACCAGAAAAAGACAAAGTTCTGTGGATCATAGTGGAGACAAGTTGAAAAGAATGAAGAGAAATGCCTGCCAATGACTTATTTTTGACAAGTGAGTGGGGCATGCTAGCTACATTGACCCTTGCATCCTAAAATAGGCTTTCTATTGGAAATGAAGAACAAAACAGAAGCCCATTTGTTTGTCCTTTCAGTTTATATAAAATTTCTTCCTTTCCAAATTCTAGTATTCCATCACCATATTCAAGACATTTTAGCTGGCCTTGCATAGTCAAAGACACATTAAACTTATTCTGATCAGTTTTTGTAGCTTTCTGACTTAAAAAAAATGTTTTGTCAAAGAATGATTCTTAAGAAAACAAAAGAACAGACAGTCTTCAAATAGATAGGCTGGCTTCAGAGAGGAGAAAATGGAAGTATTAAAATCTCTCATCAGATGTTCTGAAAAATCATTTCAGTTGCTAGAGAAAAAAAAGAAACAAAATTTTATTTTGAAGGATGTGTTCCAAGAACTTCCCCTTTGATTTTTTTTTAAACCATCTGTCATGTTTGTTGCATTCCAGTCTTGAAGTAAATAGATTTTAAGAGTGTGTGGCAGCCACTTAAGCTTTTCCTCAGAAGAACACTAGCAACCTCCTCTGTTCAGTACCCCCTTTTTTTGGTTATTCTGTCATTTTTCAGTCATGCCCAGCTCTTCATGACCCCATTTGGGGTTTTCTTGGCAAAGATACTGGAGTGGTTTGCCATTTCTTTCTCCAGTTCATTTTACAGATGAGGAAACTGAGGTCAACAGGGTCACAGAGCTTAGTAAGTATTTGAGGCCAGTTTTGAGCTTAGGAAGATGAGTTTTCCTTTCTCCAGGTTAGGTACTCTATCCACTGTGCCACCTAGTTGCCATTTTGATATGTTTTAATTAAAAGCTTTTGAAATTGAAAAAAAAAGCATTTTGCTTGAGATGGGATTTGATTGCTGTTCAGAACATATTACCTGGGTGTCTTGCTTGGTGTCACTGAAAACTGTCTTTTTCCTTGGGGGAAAGACTCCTTTTGCTTGCTTGGACAGGGAGTAGAGGAGGAACTGAGTTAATATAATATAGGAGTCAGAGATTCTAGGTCTGATTGGCATCTTGTTGGGGTGAGAGAAGTTGATTAACTTCCCTGTGTCTCAGTTTAACAACCCATAAAATCTACTTTATTTTTCTCCAGGTGAACTGTGGGAGAGTAGGACTCCATGTTGCTAGGAATAAAGAAGCATGTGTTTGCCATCCACATGTGTCCACTTAACCTCATGATGTCATTTTAACTTCATTACTTATTCACGCCTCAAGGATTTTTATCTCTTTTCCAGATCAGTTTTTTTCAGGGACTTTTAGTTGGAAACTTTATTTGAGAGTTTTAGTTGGTGTTATTGATATAGAAATGCCAAAGGGAAAGAAGATACATGAACTAGAAAAATTTTCCTCCCACAAGAAAACTAAATTGTTGACTGACATGAGGAATCTCTCGAAGATCAATAATTGCTTCAGAGCAGACAAGAAAGCTGGAATGTGAGAATCTCATTATGATTCATAAAAACATTCTAGGTAAATGGTAAATTCTGTTATATGCTCAAAATAATAGCGTGGGGATGACTGACAAAGTGTGACCTAGAATACACAGATGAATAACTCTACAAAAGCTCTGAGCTGATTAAACGTTGTAATATCCCTGGGCTATTTTAAGAATAATTTAATTGGGACATATCAGGCTAACTTCATCCTACAAGTTTACAAAGACCATTGAAATCAACAGTAGCTATGCTGTGAAGAGAGAAGTGGATAACTTAATAATAATTATAAAAATTTAATAAAATAATAGTGATACAACAATAATAACAAATATCTCCCATTTATGTAGCTTTGGATACTCAATGTTTAAATATATACCATACAAATATACAAATTGTTTTTATCATGACTCACACCAGGAAATAAACTGTATACACTATTATTCCCATTTTACAGATGAGGATTCTGAGTAGTATTTTAAAATACCAAGGCTTCCTTTATAAAATTTTTTTTTAATTCATACAGACAATCAGAATAATACAATCCTTCTGAAGGAAAAAAGGCACCACCTTGTGGGCAAGTGGTATTACTTATCTGGTCCCCTTAAATACTGTTTACTGGCAAGGAGTGAGAAGGCACCAGATTTTAAGATTATCCAGTTAGGGCTGAGGACAGCTTCAAGGTTATTTATTTAGTGTCACTATTTATTTATTCCTATTCTCTTCTTTGATTTTACAATGACAAATTTTACAATTTTACAATTGAGGAAACAAAGGTCCAGAGAGATTAAGGCACTTGACCAAGGCCACACAAATAGTTAGTGGTAGAACCCTGATTTTTATGTAGGTCCTCTGATTCCAAATACACTCTCTGTTTGCATTGGGTAGATGTACGTATTAGTGACAAAGACCCAACTCATCAGGTCCTTAGATGGGCAGCGTATAAGTTATCCACCATAGGAAATGCTGGGTTGCATGGTCTTGGAGGTATTTCTGTCTCATCTCTTTACATGGGCTTTAAACTGTGTGAGATTAGAGACCTGCCTGGTCTAACCTTAGATTTTCTCTCACTGGGCTGGTATGTAGAAAGCATTTAGTGAGATACTTTGTGAATGAATAAAATTTAAAAATATTGAAACTTTAAATTGTGCAATTGAAAATTCATTATTCTGGGAGATTTGACAGTCTTCATAAATAAGTGACAAATAATTCAGATATTCAGAGAAATACTTTACAGAAGGGCTCTTTTAGTCAGAAGCCATCTCATTTATCAATAAGTAATGGAAAACATAATTGAAGAACATCATGCCCTTCCTCCAGCCCTTCCCCCTCTTTATTGGCTCAAGAATAGGACTAGGAAGCTAAGTTTGCTTCAAGTCTGCAAAGACATAGAATTTCAGAGCTGTTTGACATGGTGAGTTAACATTTTCTAGCAAAAGGCAAGAGATAGCTTATGTCGGTGACAGATCTACTCTGGTTCAGGCAGGTTTTTCCAAAACAGTGTTCTGTGCAGGCTTCAGATTTTCAAAATGCTTTCAATTGAGTGATGTTGTTGGAAAAATATTTGCTTCCAAATCAGTGTGCCGTGGAAAACAGAAGGGCTCAGTCCCCACTGCTGTGCGTTACAGGCTGGGCTTTAAAGAGGAATGAGGAGTGCTGTAGCAGCAGCCCATTCCAATGGTGTTTTCCCACTGCTGGGAAAGCCACACACTGTCTGTGGAAAACAGGATGTCATTGCCTGAGTTAATTTTCTTAGGGGTTTAGGATTTCAAATCGCACTTGAAAACACCAAAGCTTGTGTGAGCCATTGACAGATTGATAGCCCGAGCTGTGATTTGTAATACGTTGGTGAACATCTTGAGATATTTATGTCATGACTGAGGTAAGATTGGAAAAAATACATTTGCTTATTTGGACGCACTTTTTCAGTGGTATGCTTTCTATTAGTATGGGATCTGCTCAGCCCACCAGACTGACAGTAAGTTGTGCCTTCCCCTCCTCCTCCTTCAAGGCATACTCAAACCCAGTGTATTTATTTTCTTGGGGACCCATGACACCAGCTGGGAACCTCAACAGCCTTCAGAGCTTCGCAGCCCACGGGAAGCCAAAAACAACCCTGACTAGATTATTTTCTGAGGAGAATTCTTGGAAGATGCCAGGGAGCACCAAAGGGCTTCTCTGGGGGACACTCTGGACAAAGGACCACTGAGGTCCGACTTGCAGCTTTCAAGACATTTAAATAAGAGATTACAGAAAGGAATTCAAGTATTTGCACTTAGAGTTTTGGTTCTGTTCCACACAATTATTCTTCCAAAGAGAGGCAACCTTAACTGTGTCCTACTTCCCTTTGCCCTAGTGAAGCCTGATCAGCCCCACAGTATGATGGAGTCCAGAGTAAGAGAAAGTATGAAATGGAAATTCTCTCATTTCCCTTTCTCCCTTTAGAAGGTTGATAGGTCCAGGGTCACTGTTTTCAAATGTGTGCCTTTTAAAATGTCTATCCCCAAAGCATTAGTAGGACTAGGTCAAATCTCTGCTCAGGAAGTGTTCCATTGCTCTGGGGGAAAGGCATTTAAAGCCCTTCACGAGTTGGCTCCAGCTCATCTTTCAAGGGCGAGGGCACATTTTCCCTTTCATGTTCTCAACACCCTAGACAAAGTGGACTACTTGAGCTTTTCAGGATGTTCAAAATTCTGCCTCTGTTTCTTTGCACAGGCTGTGGCTCCTGTGCCTGAGATGCTCTAAACTTTCTTCAGTTTCAAATTTTGGAACCCCTTGCTTAAATCACAATGGCAGGCAGCTGGGTGGCTCAGCAGATGGAGACTCAGGCCTATAGACCGGAGGTCCTAGATTCAAATTTGGCTTCAGTCACATCCTAGCTGTGTGACCCTGGGCAAATTAGTTAACCCCCTTTGCCTATTCCTTGCTGCTCTTCTGCCTTGGAACCAATATACGGTACTGACTCTAAGGAGGAAGATAAGGGTTCAAACCACTCCAGTATTTGCCAAGAAAATCCCATGGATAGCTCTGGCATGCTATGGTCCACAGGATCACCAAGAGTCAGATATCCTAGACACTGAGGATACAAAATTGACAAGATAATCCCAGCCTCCGAGGAACTTATTCTCTAATGAAAGTATACCATGAGTTCACTAAGAAGCAAAAACAGATAATTTTGTTCAGCTGTTTTCCAGTCATATCTGATTCTTTGTGATCCCATTTGGGGTTTTCTTGGCAAATATATTGGTGTGGTTTGCCATTTTCTTCTCCAGTTCATTTTACAGATGAAGAAACTGAGGCAAACAGGGCTGAGTGACTAGCCCAGGGTCAAAAAGCTACTGCCTGAGACCAGATTTGAATTCAAGATGAGTCCTCCTGAATTCAATCCCAGTGCTTTCCACTATACCACCTAGCTTCCCTCACCCCCAAACCTTATTATTAAGTACAATACAAATACAATACAAAGTATTTCTGAAGAGGGGCCAACAATTCTTAGGAAAATCAGGAAAGGCTTCATGAAAGAAAGAGAACTCGATATTTTCAAATATCTGCTTCTGAGGACAACTTTCCAGACCAAAAACTCTGTCCTCAATGCTATTTAGTCAATTTGAGTCAATTTTACACAATGAAAAAAGCCTCAAGTCAGGGAGGTGCCTGGCTTTACTTTTACTTTTGTTTATAAACAAAAGAAATAGAGCCTGTCAGAAAGTCTTTTTTAAAAGACAAAATATATGAATAATATGTGTGTGTCTTCTAATAAAAAATAAAATCATAGATTCAGGAAGAGAAGTCAGAGACTATCTAATCTAACCTGTCTCTTTTATATAATTATATATAAATAATTCCAGGGAGGCTGAACTTCCTCAAATCACAGAGGTTATAAGCATCAGAGGCATCATTGGTATCCACGTGCTCAGTAAGCATTTATTTGATGCCTGCTATTTGTCAGATATTATACTAAATAACAGAGGCAGTTAGGTGGTTCTGTGGATAGAGTGCTGGTCCCAAAGTTAAGATAGAACTGAGTTCAAATCCAGCTATAGAACCAATACTTCTAAGTTGGAAGGCAAAAGTTTTTTTTTTTTTTAAGGAAGGTTACAAAGTTTATTCTCTCTCTTCCTTCCTTCCTTCCTTCCTTCCTTCCTTCCTTCCTTCCTTCCTTCCTTCCTTCCTTCCTTCCTTCCTTCCTTCCTTCCTTCCTTCCTTCCTTCCTTCCTTCCTTCCTTCCTTCCTTTCCCCTTACCTCCCTCATCTTAGAATCAATACTGTATATGCATTCCAAGGCAGCAAGGGCTAGGAACTGAAATTAAATGACTTACCCAGGGTCACACAGTTAGGAAATATCTTAAGTCATATTTGAACCCAGGACCTCCTGTATCTGCCCCTGATCATCTCCATCTCTAAGTATTATTTTTCCCCCTTCATGGAATTAATTTTTTTAATACTTTGGTACTTTGTACCTTTGCAATATATCTGTCCTACTTTTCAGAACTTGCTTTTAAAACAAAAACCTGAAATTCCTGATTCATACTAATGTATAAATGACTAATAGTTTAAAGCTTATTCCTTCCAGAGATAATTTGCATTTAAAAAGAATCAAAGCTAACAAAATGAGGGCTCTAAGAGTAGAATTCCAGGCATTAGCAGATATGGAGCAGTTTCAAGAAGGGCTTTTCCCAGAGCCCACAGCAGAGTGACACCATTGCTGACTTCTCTCCTCATAAAGCTGCTCCTGTGACTTACAACATAGTCATTTGTTTTCCTTTATTTCCTTCCAGTTTCTGCATCTGGTTACTGAGAGACCAGGTCTGTATGCCTCAGGTGAAAGGCCAGATCAAAGAAAGAAAGAATCAAGGCAATTATTGGGGTAGCTCAGGGAAAAGCCCTGAAAGATTGGAAAATCCCAACCATTTCATGTTTTTACAACTCTGTAATTTTACAATTTGACTGCAGAAAAATAACAACAGGTGAGTTGAAAGATTAACTGGTTGGATGTAACACCAAATGGTTCCATTTAAACATGACTTTTCCTTTTGGGATCTTTTATAGATACGCTCAGTCCCTAGAGCTTAGGATCTGTTGACAGACACGTCCCATGTCCTCCTTAATACCTCTGCCCAGCCTATAATTTGGACTATGTAATGAGTATTATTTACCAAAGTTGGCAGCATATTTGGCACTCCACAAAACACAGAACAAGACAGAGCTCCCCTCCCATTGAATTTGGGCTATGCCAACCCCTAATCCTCTTTCTTAACCCCTGACCACCTGTAGTGCCTTTGATTGGGTTTGCACCCCGAGATGCTTGCTTAACCAAATTGTAGCTTTCTGCCCTGTTGAATTTGGGATTGTGGCTACATCCTGCAGCCTCCCACATCAACCTATTTCAAAGAAGGACTTTGTGTCTTTTGAAGCGGGCAAATAGGGAGTGGAGGAACCTGGGGTTTCCTTGACAACATGTCCACCACACCTTTCCTAGTGAGCCTGTATGAAAAGAAAGGCAGACCCCTGAACACGAGCCCTTCCTTGGCCTTTTCTATGTTCCAAGGCCGGCTCACATGAGTCCATTTTATAGCTGCTTAAACTGAAAGGAGTAGAGTAGGGGCGATTGTGAGATGAGAATGTGAACAGAGACCAGACCAGAGACCTGAGATCTGGCAATTGGGGAGAACAAGTTGTTTTCAGATAAAGAAAGGATAAATACAAAGAAGAAAAAAAATGATCCCTTCGCTATACCAGTACAAAGAAATGTCACTTCAATAGATTGTTTCTTATTACCTAGGCACTTCAAAGAGCATTACTCTCAGAAGTATGGATTTGTATTGCCAACAGGTAACCCTCAGTTTAAAATCAGCAGACACTCACACACTGAGCTCCTTCGGTAATAGGATGATAGCCTCTCCTCAGAAGCCAGGGAGGTGCCAGCCACTAGAATGTGTTGGCAATAAGCTCTGCCCCAAGAAAATGTAACTTCTGAAATCAAAAGGCTGTCGGGTGAACCAGATGTCCCAGGCAGTAAAGGAAACCTATCAGGGAGGAAAAGGGGTGAGCCTTCTCAAGTTCCGAGGTTTTTCCTCTCCACATGCATGACTGCCTTTTCTGGGAACCATGTTTAGCCTGGGGACCCCAACAAGCATATTTGGTTGAACTAGAGAATGTTACAGCTCCTCCTTTTCGTTTAACCTGGTGCTCGGCACCTCTATTCAGCTTTTCCGTTTCGTAGCCATGCCATTTCGTAGATCTGCTTTCCTTGAAGGGACAATATCTATAAAACTGGGTTGCAAATGTGTGTGTAGCAGGACATGGATACCTCTTAGGAATGGATTCAGGTGAACTTTAAAGCCCAGGATTTGCTTTTAGATGTCATATAAGAAAAATGAGACTTTAAAGACTTCTATCAAAGAGGGGCAGGTTCCAACGTTACCTACTTTAGTTAGGAATGTTCTCTTTGGGCATGTTGCTTAAAAAAAGACAACAAAACCCCAAAATAAACCTTTATGGACTCCACAGCTGATTTGCCTGACCAACTAGGCATCCACTGTCGAGGTTTTCAGTGGTGAGGTACAGTCACATAGCTTTCCATTTAGCAAGCATTTATTGGAGTTACTCCTACCAGCGTTTTTTCTTTTTCATTTTGAATACAAACGAGAGAGAATTCAACAAATATGAACAGTTGCATACAGAAAAAGAAGATTCTTCATGTGAATCTCATGTATAGATGGTTTCACATACTATATTTCATATGCCATACTGCCTCCTTAACATGTGGTATGCCCCAAATGGAAAGTAAACTCCTTGAGGGAAGGGACTGTGGCTTTTATCTTTGTATCTCCAATTGCTCACACAGCTTCCTGCTTGTTAAAAATACTTGTAGATCAGGGTACCGTTGGCACAAAGAGAAATCCCAAACAACTTCTGACCTAAGGAGTTCACATTCTCCTTAGGAAAAACATGCTGTGCAGACAGAAGACAGGAAAGAATGCATAGAGCTCTGGACTTAATGCTACTGGATCCTACTTCCAACATTTAACAAGTTGTATGAACCTAACAGGTCATTTAACACAGTCTCAGTTTTCCTCACTTGTAAAAGGTGGAAGTTGGACCTCATGGCTTCTAACATCTCTTCTAGATTGCTGATTCTATATTTAAGCAATCTAGGATCCCAGGGGATACTAAAAAGGAATGAGAAAGCTGTAGCATATGTAGCAGTTCAGTAAAACTGAGTCAGCTGATGGTCAGACATCAAAGACACCAAGGCTCATGCATTGCATCCTGGGTCATCATCAATCATTCTGTCTTTTGTCTTGCCACTAGATTTAGATGACTGAAGAGAGAGTGAAGCTGATGACTTTGTTTAACTCTCCCTAGCTTACATCTAATTCACGAGCAAGCAAAGATATTAGCTGGTCATATCACTGGCCCTCTTTGAAAAACAAAAGACTATATATATATATGTATGTATATATGTGTATATATATGTATATATGTATGTATATATATGTATATATATATCAATACTATATTAAGAAAAAAATTACTTCCTATTTTCTTGTATTGTTTTATTGTATTGTATTGTTGTTGTTGCCACCAGACCTCTGAATTGTGAAGGTTGAAGAGTTTCTGATGAGGTAAGCAGATAAGTACATTCTAGGCAATTTGTAGTCATAAGAAGGTGCCTAGGACCATGAGAGTTTAAGTGCTTTACCTAAAACACAAAGTTGGAATATGACTTTCTGACACTTAATTTCTATTCCTTTCAATAAAGAACTTAAGATAGGGAAGGAGTAGAAATCTGGGAATTGTCTGATATGCTCTAAATTTAAGGAATTCCTTCTTTCCTCCCTCTATCCTTCCCTCCCTTCCTTTTTCCCTCCCTCATCTTTTCCTTCCTTCCTTCCTTCCTTCCTTCCTTCCTTCCTTCCTTCCTTCCTTCCTTCCTTCCTAAGTTTCTGAAACCAGATTTGAAGCCAGGTCCTCCCAACTACAGACCTGACGTTTTATCCACTGTGCTACCTGGCTGCACCTCTCTAACCACTGTATAAAATAACATTGTCTCTTCTTGTACATAGTAGGCACCTTTTGAAATTTTGAGGAATTGAATTAAACAATGAGAAAAGCTTTCTACTACTACTTGGCTGACAATTCAACAGCTCAGCTATTATATTCTGCAAAGGGGTACTGTTGCTAAGCAAAATTGCCCAGATGATTCTAGCTGTAACTAGAACAGACTTGGTCCAGGCCTGGATGGATGAGTCATCCCTGGAGATTAGGTGGTCAAAATTCCTTTCAGTCTCTTTGGTTTGGGGAAGTTTTGGCTTCTTCCTTGTTTTATCTTTGTGGCAATGCTATGAAATTTAGTGACGTTTTCCATTCAGTATCTTTTAGAGATTGTCTTCCAGATCCTCCACCTTGTGAATAATGTCAGCACATTTGTGCCTTTTGGCTGTAGTCATGCAAATGCTATATAAAGTGAAAAAACAACTGAAGTAGGACACCTTCTGTAATAGTGACTTTCTTTAAGGCTTTATTGACTCCCCCCCAACCCCTTATAATGCTGGAAAATCATCTGCATCAAGGTGAGAACCACAAATAAAGACACTTGGGAGAGAAATAGCTACCACTGATACATGGGGAAGAACTACTTGGAAGAGAATCTCTTCAGGATGGTGAATCTTACTTTCCTAACTTTCCTAAGAGTTCCTAATGGACTACATTTTCCCCTAGTTAATAAAAATCTATTTCCTTTCCCTCTTACTTTCCCTGAAGAAAAGCAATACCTTAGTTACAAATAGGCATAGCAATATAGCATTCTATAGCTGTCAATAGTTGCTACTCAAGGCTACACTTTCTTAATTCAGAAATGGTTTTCCTTTATTCATAGTTTATTTCCTTACAAGGTTCACACCTCTTCTTCTAGGAATTATAGGTGGCCTCAACTATTTTTTCCACTTAGTGGCAATCAACTGACTATTTTTCAGACATGCTGAAAAATTTTAGGATATTTAAACTACTTTTTGCAGAATCTGTCAGTCTTTCTAGCTGATGATCCATATCAGACACCAAATAGTAGATTGACTTTAAAAAAAATCACTTTTTTCAGTCTTCCCTCTCGCATATAGACAAGGCCAAAGAGATACTATGGATGAAACTATTAAATTATTAATTTACACATCCTTATTTAGAAAAGGACAAGAAATACAACTTATTCCTAAGAGAAATGTAATATAATCCCAAGATTTAATTATGTTGAAGTTTCATGTGGTATAAAGGACAATGTTTCATATGAAAGAATATTCTAAATCAGTAACAATAAGAGAAATGCAAGTTAGAAAAACTCTGAGCTATCACTTCCTATCCATCAGATTGGGGGAAAAAAAGGTAAATGTTGGAGGGGTTTTGGAAAGATAGGCACAATAAAGTGTTCAATCTAAATGTTCCATCTCCCAGACTCTGAGTACAGTGATTTATACAGTTTGTTCTTGCTCATTTGTTTGGTCATGTCTAACTCTCTGTGACTCTATTTGGGGATTTCTTGCCAAAGATACTAGAGAGGTTTGCTATTTTCTTCTCTAGCTTATTTGATAGATGAGGAAATGGAGGCAAACAGGGTTGAGTGACATGTCCAGAATCATACAGCTAGGAATTTCCAAGGTCAGATTTGAAATATGAGTCTTCCCGACTCTAGGCTTGGCACCCTGCTCTATGTTTTCCTCTAGCTGCCCCATATAAACAACAGGTGCTTAATAAATGTCATAGTTATTTGCATCTGGACACCATATTGCCTCATTCTCATTCTTTCAGGAACTAACTGTGTGACCTTAGGAAAGTTAACTTCTTTGAACCTCTATTTCCTCATCCTGCAAAATGAAGTGTTCTTAGACTGGAGATGATCCCCCTATATTCCTTCTAGCTCTAAAATTCTATGAATCTAATTACCACAGACAGCAAAGAGGCCTGGCAGAGGCACACTAACGACTCTGGAGAATTCATTAACCTCTAGTTGTAGTTCAAGTTCTTTTAGGCTAACCTACTTAAATGGTATGAGAGTATATGACTTGGCTCTTCCGTCAATTATTATTTTTGTAAAATATTCCAGGTGAATTGATTTGTCTGGTTATTTGGAACATTTATTCTGTAACTGTGGCAATTCTTGGAAGACTTAGTGCTCATTACCCAAATGGATCTGTGAGCCCATTGATTAGGAAATTCCCTCCAGTCATACACATTATAACCATTCATGCTCACCCATCCTTGGGATTCTTGTCTGGACTGTCTTGTTAGTTAACCTCAGAAGACTCACCCCAACATACTTGAGACCTTTTTCACTTTTTTCTGACATGACAAGAATCTGTTGAGAACTTTGCCTGTACATGTTATCCATGCCTTTGTTGTACGATCAGCCCATTTCTTCGTACTATACTAAGTTTTTGATGACATCTTTTATTCTTGAAAGATATGTTAAGAAAATTATAACATGATATAAACTGCCAGATCTTGTCTTCTACTAGCATAGGTTCAAGAACCCAAAGCCATTCCCATGCTGCCATGAAATATCAGATTAGAATACCACACCAACATAATGATAACTAAATAGATTTCTAGATATAATCATAGGTACATTGAGTGAAGTTGATCAGAGTTTAGAGGTTAGAGAGTGAGGCTTAAGTACAGGAGATCTGGGTTCAAATCTGGCCACAGACACTTCCTACCTATGTGACCTTGGGTAAATAATTTAACCTTCCCATTGCCTAGTACTTATTACTCCTCTGCCTTGGAACTAATACTTAGTATTTATTCTAAGATAGAAGGCAAGGAAAAAGGGGAAAAAAGAAAGCAAATAAATAACAGAATTCCAAAGAACCCTCTCAAGGGTATGTGGGCAAATATTTAACAATAGATTCCCTAAAAACAAATGATACACTTTTGAGGTTAGATGGCATCATTAACATTTTTTTCTCCATCACTTCATTAAGCCTAGACAGTCAGTGAAATAATAAATCATTGTTAAATCTAGACAATCAACAAAATGACAAATCAATTATTTGAAAGTGTTTGCTGATTTCTAAGTATAATTGATCACACTGAAAATTTAACAATTGGCTCTCAGGAAGTCCTAGCACACCCCTCAACTCTGACCAATGTCACTCAATGTATCTATCACTATGTCTAGAAATCTGTTTAGCCATCATTAAGTTGCAACCTAATCTGATGTTCCATGGGGATGTGAGGATGACTTGGGGTTCTTGAAACTATGACAGTAGAAGACAAGGCCTGGCAGTCTGTATTATGTTATATGGGTCTGTAGATGAGTACTTATATAGCTTAGAACATTGACGGCTGGGTGATAAATATTGCTGCCATAGCAATTCTCAAAGGCTGCTTCCTGAAGCACGAGGAGGGCTTATGGATTAGCATTAGTAGAGAGAGCACCTACACCAATGAAATTATAGATACTTCATGTATTGAGGTGTAAATATATGTTCTTGCTACACAAACACATGTGCATATTTAAATAAATACATTAGGAAAAGTCTTCCAAATATCAACCAAGTTAAAACTTCTGCAAAGGAAAACACGACCAATTTTAATTATTCTCCATCCAAATGATTGGCTGTTCCCTCTCCTCCCTTGGCTAATGCTATGCTGTTTCATGCTGACTTTTCTAACATGAATGGTTTTTGGGCAATCATCAGTTTTCCATAGCGTAACCCTTAGAGATAAAATCCTTTACCTTCTTCCCTGCGTGCTTAAGTGGAACAGTCTGCCAAGACTGATGAACAGCCCATCAGCTATACATGGCAATTCACAAAAAGACTATAGAAAAGATTACAAACATCTATAGTGTTAGTTACAGGAACATTACCCATACAGCATGTAATCCTATCCAAACCTTCCGACAACAGTTTCACAGTGCGCCAGAATTTTTAGGATAGTTTCTATTTTCATCCCATGATCCCATGTAATACATAGTCTTGGCATTTCTTATCACTACCAACCATGCATTTCTCATTTTAAAAAAATGTTTGTTCCAAATTTCAATACTATGCCTTCTTTTTGCCTTAGACCAAAAGCCTATCACACGTTCTCATCATTTTAATTAAACTCGGGCCAATCCAGGGCAAATGTTTGATTTTGACTCAAAAGGTGCATGCAAATCACAAATTCTATTCGATTCCGAATGGAAATACTTCCTGCAGCATCCTTTCAGCATGTGGAATTAAACAGTCTGCCAAATTTATGATTGCATATTGCTCAAGAAGGGCCCTGCCGATTCACAAATAGAAAAGCAAACCCATGCTAATTCAACAAACACCAGACATCCATAGTTTTAAGATACTCCATAGAAAGGAAGGTGTAGACCCAGAATATCAGAGCCCTGACTTTATCCTTGAGAAGTGAGTACAACTAGTGCTAACTGGCCACACATATGAAAACCAGGGATCACTAGGAAATGACACAGAGGTTCAACATCATGAAATATTGAGTTCTTCTGCCTCTTCTGTTCCTTATATTCTGCCTGGCCCTAGGCAAAGAAAGTCACCCTTCCGCTTGCCTATAAAACAGGGGAAAGACTATGGATTTATCATTGTTGCAGGTTTTTCCAATTGTGGGTCAATTGGAGTCCTCAAAGGTTTTTCATGGGATTGTTTGGGATGGTGTGAACACTACTACTCCATTAGTCCAGGTTTGATGATAGGACAAAATGAGACAATTACAAGTTATTGAACAGTTAACAAAAGGAGGTTAACTTCACCTTAATGAAGCAAGGATATGCAACAAGTATGTAGTGGCACTGACCTTCATGGCCCCCTTGTCCCCCTATGGAAACATGTTAGGTCCCTGGGAATTGGGACTCATGGGATCTTCAGGAATCTACCCAGTTGAAGACTCTGACTCAGTGTGAATGGGACTCTTCATATTCAGGAAGCTACCAAGGGAAGAAGGAGCTAATCAGATCCTAGAGAGTAGAGGAAATGAATCTCTATTTAGGGGAAATAGTTCTGATCTGATTGCAGGAATACTTCAAATAAAAATTTTTCATTTGAGAGGCTGTGTGATTTAGTGGCTGAAGTGGTGTATTTGTGATCAGTAAAGTTCTGGTTTCAAATCCTGATTCAGACAGCTATAATGGACAAATCACTTAATTTCAGTCTTAGTTTACTCATCAATAAAATGGAGATAAAAATACTTGTAGCATCTGTCTCACCAGGTTGTTAAAATGTATACTTGTAAAATATTCTATAAATGTCTTCTATTAAATAATCACATTTCATACTTGATAAAGTGGATTATCCTTTTGGGTACTTTTTATCCTTAATATCTTAAAAACAAAAGCAAATACCAAGCCATAGTTTTTTCAACTTTTGTAAAACTTGGTGATTAGTCTTTCTGAGAAATAATAGCTCATATTCATGTAGTGCTTTAATAACAGCAGAAAAAATAATAGCATCTACCTCACAAGGTTGTTATGAGGATTAAATGAGATAATATTTATTTTTTAAAAGTGCTTAGCACAGTGTCTTGTATATAAATAGTAGACACTATGTAAATGTTTTTTATCTACAATGAACACCTAAGTATACAGAGGATGAACATGCACAAAAAACCAAAATAATTAAATATAATTAGTTTGGGAGGAGGGCAGTATTAGTTGGGAATTTGTGCTGCATCTTGAAGCAAAAGAGGGATTTTATCAGGCAGAGGGCAGAATGGAGAAGATTTGGGGAATGGGGGACAGAGAAAGACTTCAATGTGAGAGACGTCATGGAGGTAGAAATTGCAAGATTTAGCAACTCCTGGGATATATGAAGTACAACCATGTGAGGAGTTGAAGATAGTGTTGAGATAATGTACCTTGGATTCTAGAAGGATGGTGGTGCTTTTAACAGAAATTGGGAAGTTTGTAAGAGGAGAGTGTTTAGGAAGAAGATGAATCTGGTTTTTGATATGCTAAATTTGAGATATTTCTGGGATGACCAGTTTGAAATGTCCAGGAAGCAACTGAATCAGAGCTGAAACTCAGAGAAGTGACAGAATCTGGTTATATAGATCTTTGAGCCATCCACACAGGAAAGAACATTAACTTATGAGAGTTGATAAGTTCATCTAGAAAGAATGTAGTCAAATTAGAAGAAAAGAGGTGCTGGGATGGAATCTTGGGGAATGCCAACATTTAGGGAACATGACATGGATCAAGGATAAACAAACGAGTCAGAGGAGAGGTCAACCAGGTAGGAGGAGGACCAGAAAAGAGTAGGATCATAAAAAACCCAGAGGGAAGAGGATACACAGGAGGAGTGGCTGGTCAACAATGTCAAGTGCAACAGATAGGTCAAAGTAGATGAAGATTAAGGAAAAATCATCAAATATGGCAAAAAAGAGATCATGGGAAACCTTTGAGAATCATTGCAATTGAACAATGAGGTCTGAAGCCAGATTGTAAAAATTTGAAGAATGAAAGGAGAAAAAGTAGAGTCATCAAGTTTCTAGGAGTTTGGATGAGAAAGGGAAGAAAAATGTAGCTTGAGAATCTAGATATAGTCCAGAAAATGTTTTTAAGGATGTAGTAGTAGTGGACATCTAGGTGGCTCAGTGAATAGAGAACCAGACCTAGAGATAGGAGGTCTCAGATTCAAATCTAGCCTCAGATACTTTCTGGCTGTGTGACTCTGGGCAAGTCACTTAACCTTCATTACCTAGACTTCAATGCTCTTCTTTCTGCCTTAGAACCAATATATAGTATTGATTCTAAGTCTAAAGGTAAAGGTTTTTAAAAAATCAATCAATTAATTAATTAATTAAAAACAAAAGGTTGGAGGAGACTTGTCCACAATTTTTGAAAGCAGTTGGAAAAGAAGCAATAGGTAGGGGAGAGATTGAATATTTAAAGGAGAAAGGGAATGATTAAGGTTGCAATCTACTAGAGAAGATGAGAGGGAAGGGGATCAAGTACACACAAGAGAGGTTTGCCTTGACTAGGAAAAGGGCTAACTCATCAGAGACAAAGGAAAGAGAGTCAAGGCTCTTGTAAAGGGCTACATGATTAAGAGAAGGGGAGAAAAGGAACGTCACGTTGAATGGCTTCCATTTTCTTAGCAAAGTACAAATTGAAGCCTTCAGTTGAGAGAGGGTGGAAAGGGAGAGACATGGGATACTTAAGGAGGAAAGAGAAGGTTTACATTAATTTTGTGGGAAGAGGGAGAAGGTATTATTTATTATTTAAGGAGGAAATGCCTGCCTTGTTGCATATGAGGACCCAAATGGAGGTGGATTAACAAATTTAGCTGAGAAAGGAATAGTTAGAGTAGTGGAAAGGATTATACCAGTGACACTTTGTGCTTTGGGTCATAGGAAGAACGTTAAAGGATTAGGGTCTTCAGCATGAGAACTCTCCATAGGTTAAGGTGATGAGGCAAGCATTCAGAGGGATAAAGGAGAGAGTTTAGTGTCAAAGGAAGATTATGGACCTGAAAGTCCAAATTGATTTAGAAATGAGCAAGCACCAAGCCAAGCTGACATGAGGTTTCTTTAAACTGTTTTTTGGCTCTGTTAGACTCCACAAGAACAATGTTACTGTTGTTGTTCGGTTGTTCAGTCATATCTGACTCTTTATGACCTGATTTGGGCTTTCTTGACAAAGATACTGGAGTAGTTTGCCCTTTCCTTCTCCAATTTATTTTGTAGATAAGAAACTGAGGCAAACAGGGTCATAAATTGAATTCAGGAGGATGAATTTTCTTGACTTCAGGCCTGGCACTCTATTCACTGCACTGCCTAACTGTTTATATAATAAATAGTATACATCTCACCATCTTTGTCACTTACTTATACTTCCTAAATGAAAAGGCCCAAATCACCATACGTTTGCATAACTACATTGACTGTGTACTTGGATGGTGCTTAGGTCAAGAGAGACCTGCTGATCTGTTAAATTGTGGTATTTTCCCTGGGGCTAGAGCATGTGGCCCCCTTAAAAGGGACAGTGAGGCAGACCTCATGGTCTGTTCCCACAATTCTCTTGCTTATCTTCATTACTTTCATTACTGGCACCCTTTTCTGAAGCATTGCTTTGACTCATAGGCTGTTCTAGTTGGAAAAGACTTTAAAACTCATCTATACCTCCTTATTTTATCAATAAGGATAGGGAGATCCAGAGAGGGACAGGTGACTTGCCTAAGGTTACCACATAGCTAACAGATGGATGGGTCAGGACTTTTAAACCCAGATTCCCTTGGATTCCCAGTCCAATGTCTTTCCATTAGTTGAGAGAGAGACAGACAGAGAGAGAGAGAGAGAGAGAAAGAGAGAGAGAGAGAGAGAGACAGACAGACAGACAGACAGAGACAGAGGGAGAGAGACAGAGACAGAGGCAGAGACAGAGGGAGAGAGACAGAGAGAGACAGAGAGAGTATTTAGGTTGTAGTGGGGATTGTAAAAATTCCAAATTATTTAAGCAGTCGGCAGATAGAGATTTACATCGTAAGACAATCATAAATCAGATTAAGATTTGCTCATGCAACATGAAGAATATATTTCTGGACTTATTATTATTAATAATATTTTACATTTCTACAGTGGCTGAATGTTGACAAACCAACTTCCTCCCTTCAAGATAAATTGTGTACATCCCACTTCCTCCATTTTAGAGATAAGAAAACTGAGCCTTAGAGATGTAAAATGGCTTTTCATTATTGTACAGTAAATGCTAAATGCTTTTAATGATCAGTACAGTTCTGAACCCATTTCACCAACTCCCAGGGAATCTTTGATGATTGTCAACACAGTTTCTTTGTGCTTCAAAAAAATGGACTTTTAAGTAATAGTTATTTTGATATAAAGAAAACTCAGCATTTTGTTGCCAGGGCATGGTACTAAGAGTGCTAGATTTGGAATGGGAGCATCTGGGTACAAATCTTGATTCTACCTGTTAATTCTTGTGTGGCTTTGGCCAGGTCACAACTCTTCTTGACCTCAGTTTCTCTATTTTTAAAGCATTGGATTCAATGACCTCTAAGGTCCATTCCAGCTCTCTATGATCATATGGTACCATATCCAGTTCAATATTATTTGATGTCCAAAGTCTATGATCTGATAAAACTGAAATCTTGATTTTCTAAGGCTGAATATGCACATTGCAAATTATCCTTGCAAACCATGTTTTTCAAATTATTCTCATTACTGAGCACAGTAGGTGATAAGGTCTAATATCAGCACAATTCTATGTGATAGGTTTGCCATTACTCCTTCATGAAGCTTACAACCCAGGGGGCAGCCTTTTAAACAAAAACACAGAATTACCTTACCCAGGCTTAGCTTAGGCTCATCTCTTAGAAAGGTGATGCTGTCCATTTCAAACAGTGAGAAGGTGAGAATTCTGAAGAGGTGAATAAATTTCTTGTGAGACATAGCATAGAGTTATGAGAAGAATGCTATACTTAAAAATGTACAATGATAAAAGAAGGAAATAGACAGTGATAGGGGGGTTGTGGAAAGGTAAGCAAATTAATGTGCAGTCGAGGGCACTGGAAATTGGTCTTTCCATTCTGAATTGGTGTTTGTGCAAAGAAAGTGGCCGAACTGTCCCTATTCATTTACCCAGAGATTCTGCTTCTAGTCATATAACTAACTACTTAAGGACATCAATGACAAAAAGAAAGGCTTCATATACATTGAAATTTATGTAGCAGTACTTTTTCATAGTAGCAAAGAACTAGAAACAAAATCTCATCAATTGAAGATTGTAATGAATAGAGAGAAGCAGAGGATGACATATAGACTGATGCAAAGTAAAGTAAGCAGAATCAGGAAAATACTCTACAATGTGACAAAAATCATGAGAATGGAAATGAAAAGGACAACAAAACAGTCAAATTAAAGCCTTTGATATTATAACAGTTGCACTTGATCCCCAGGAAGATATAGGTAACTCCTCTAGTTCCTTTCCAAAGGTAGTATATAATAATGCACATGATGGCAATATTTTAAAAGCAGTTTTGTTGAAATATTTTTTATCATCTTTTGTTGTTTTTTGTTGTGGTTGTTGTTCTTCATTGGGATGGCTCTCCGGATATGGAAATGGAGAGGGCTATCTTGGGACTTATGTTGGGAAATATTTTGAAATGTGAGCTCCTTGAGGGCAAGGACTGTCCCCCCCCCCCTTTTTCTATCTCCAGTGCTTAGCATAATGCCAGGTACATAGGAAATAAATGTTTATTGCCTGACTATTTAAAATACATTTTCATAGGCTTTAACTTATCATATGTTCCGAGAATATCTCAGTATTCTTTCCTTTTTCTCTTTCTTCCTTCCTTCCTTCCTTCCTTCCTTCCTTCCTTCCTTCCTTCCTTCCTTCCTTCCTTCCTTCCTTCCTTCCTTCCTTCCTTCCTTCCTTCCTTCCTTCCTTCCTTCCTTCCTTCCTTCCTTCCTTCCTTTCTTCCTTTTTAAAACCCTTACCTTTTGTATTAGTGTCAATTCTAAGGCATAAGAGAAGCTAAAGCAAGGCAATTGGGGTTAAGTGAATTTCCTGGGGTCACATAGTCTGAAGCCAGATTGGATCCAAATTCCTCTCAACTCCAGGCTTGGCACTCTATCCCTGTATAAATTCAGTCTGCCTGTGTCATTGGGTTTCATGAAAATTTAAGAAAGAAAAGAATGCTGACAGTATCTTGAGTGGATACTCTGGGACAAGTTTATAGAAGAACATGGACAAAAGCATGTGTAGTTATGCATAGATTGCAATCTGTACCATTAAAAGGAAAACCCTGAATGATGAATTCACATAGCCAGTAGAGTCTGAGTATTATTCATTGTTCAGCTGTGTCTGACTCTTTATGACACCATTTTGGTTTTTGTTGTTGTTGTTGTTGTTGTTTTGGCAAAGGTACTGGAATGGTTTGCTATTTCTTTCTCTTACTTTTACAGAGTAAGAACTAAGGCAAATAGGGTTAAATGATTTGCCTAGAATAATACAGCTATTACATGTCTCAGGCCAGATTTGAACTCATGTAGATGAGTCTTCCTGATTCTAGGCTCACTGCACCACCTAGATGCTCTAAGTGTATTATTAAAATTATCCAAGTTTGGTTCCTGCAGGGAAGTGGGAATACTCAACACTCCAAGGATGACCTATAGGTTAGGATCAGCTGGACAAGAAGATACCATCGTGTATGTGCAGCTCTTTTGTTTTTTTGTTTTTTTAAGTTTCCCAAACATTCTCTGTTCTGCCAAGAAGTGTCTCTTTGGCTCTATTTCAGGCTCTCATTCTGAAAGTAAAAAATTCCATTCTTTTCCTGACTCTTGTCTATAGTGGTCTTGATCTTGGTTTGTGACCTGACCATCTGACCTCATAGCCTGACTCTGCTCTCCTCTGTTTCTGATCTCCACTCTTGTTCAGCTGGTCAGCTCCTCCGACTTCTTCTAAATTTGATTTGACTTCTTTTCCCTTCCTATCAACCTAATCTCAATTCTTGCTTTTTGTCCTTTTACTTCCAGTTGGATTGGGCTATTTGCTTTAATTCCTGATTTACCTCATCACAGTGCCTGAGCAGGAAAACCTTGAGCCCTTCTTACTGACACATGCCACCATACTCTTCTTGGTTCTAGATTCAACCTGGCCTAATTGTACTATGGTCTGGATCACTATTTCTCATTGGCATCTGGTGATGATAACAGTTCTTTCTCCCAACAGTTCCATGAATGAAATCTCTGCTGTTACATCTCTAATAGTACCAACAAAGGATCAGAGTGAGAGAGGAATAATCTGACCTGTAAACTCTGGACCCAGAAACAATCCCTCATATTCTTTATTCTCAGTGAACTACAAAACAAATACATTTCTGATAGGCCTCTCCTGAGAAGGCATTGAATTGAGTGGAAACCTTACTTATGGATGTCTGCACTTTTTAAACCATATTACCGAGAGGTCGTGATCAGAAACTATAATCCTTGTGCTTTCTACATCTTCGGCTGCTTGTTTAACCTTCATCCTAATGCTTGTCGGAAACTGAGTTGCTTCCTCACACATGTTTTCCCCTCAGATTGTTGATGTTGGGTTGCATCCTATATGATAACAAAATACCAGACTTCTTGGTCATTGGTTTGTATGCAGCTGTGGCTGGTTGAATTTCACAGAAATCACCATCTGCCATCTGTTTTTTGTCCCTGTCCCTATTGAATGAGGGTTTTTCATTGCTAGAGGGACAGGAATTTTACCCCTTAAACTTCTACTATCTCTTTTAATATACACCAGTTGTCATCAGGCAGGTGTCTAATAAAGGGTTGTGTACTTCATGGGTGTTAGATAAATGTTTGTTGACTACTTGGCTAATGGGTAGTCTTTGAATAAAACTTAGAAAAGAGATCTAAGAGTAAATGGGATTTGGGAAAACCTTTGGGAGTTTGCCTTAAAGTTTGGCTTACACAAATTGGGGTTGAAAACAGTGAGGTCTTAACCATTTGACTGAGTCTGGGATTTTGAGTATATGGAAGGTGGGTCCTTCTGGCACCTTTCATGAGGGCTTTCTTTGATTACAAGATGATGAGAGAATTTAATTGAATTAGGAAGTTCCAGGAGACTAAATGACATTTTCAAAATCTGTTTGGAGCAGAGGTAGCTGCACCAGTTGGGGCAAGGATATGCTGAACCCTAGAATTAAAGATTAAAACTATTGTGACCTGAGCTCTTCTCAATAATCATCCTTCATCCAGGCCCCCAAATACTAAATAAGACAGGATCTAAATGCAGCTGGGCTTGGGTAAGGAAGGCATTCCCTGGCATCACTCCACCAGAGTATGGAAAAGTAGGATGTGCATCTACGTCTCTGGGATTACAAGTGTCCTCAGAAATGAGAGTTTTGCCTTATTGTAGACGGAAAGAGGGGCAAGTAGACAGTCTGGGACTAAACAAAAAGAAACTATTTTTTCTACATTTCATACTATTAGTATCTTTCCTGGCCCTTGGAAGAATACAAATATCTTTTATGCCCCTAATCTGCATTCCAAGAGCAGAGAAGTCAATACTATCTTAAGGGAAGGATATAGTATCAAGAAAGGGGAGGGTGACCCTCAGTCCTGTCATGGTGCCCTTTCTTTGACAGCTTGCTGGATCTCAGTCAATGCAAGCAGATCTGGCTATATGGCCAATGGGGAAAAGTCTGTTCCCCATAATATGGTCAATCAACATGGACTTTTTTCTTCTGGATACCTCCATCTTAAATGGTCTGGTAATATATTAAACCCCTGTTTGAAAGGTAGCAAGGTGGCACCATGGATGGAAATTTAGTCTTGGAGTCAAGAAGACAAGTTCAAATTCAACTTTAGACAATTATTAGTTATGTGACCCTTGAAAAGTCATGTAATCTTTGTTTCCCTCAGTTTCTAAAACTGTAGAATAGAGAAATGATAGAACCTATTTCACAGGGTTTTTTTTTGTTATTTATTTCAGGAGGTTATTGGTGGATTTTTGTCTTTTATTTTTAATAGGTCTGAATAATTTTCATTGATGAATTCTTAAAATACAGTACCTAGGTTTTCCTTTTATTTTGGTCATGGTTTCAGGAAGTGTATGTGTCCCAACCAATTTCTTTTTTTAAATTAAAAAAAAAAACCCCACCCAGGGTTCCATGATTCATAGTGTCTCCCTCCCCTCTTTCCTCCCCCCTCCTAGAGTTGACTAGAAATTTCATTGGTTTATACATGTATTATCATTCAAAACTTATTTCCATATTATTTGTTTTTGTAATAAAGTAATCTTTTAAAACCAACCCCCCAAATCATAAAACAATTGATACAACCATGTTTTCTTCTGCACTTCTACTCCAACAGTTATTTCTCTAAATGTGGAAAGCATTCATTTTCCCTCAAGTCCCTCAGAATTGTCCTGTATCATTGCACTGCTATTGGTAGCAAAGTCTATTACATTTGATCGACCCACAATATTGCAGTTACCGTGTACAATGTCCTCTTGGTTCTGTTCATTTCACTTGGCATCAAACATGGAGGTTCTTCCTGTTCATGTGGAAATCCTCCAGTTCATCATCTCTTATAGCACAATAGTATTCCATCACCATCATATACCACAATTTTTTCAAAGGTCATCCCCTCATCAAACAATTTCTTTGACCTGTTTCCCAAGTCACTTATTTTTTTATAGTAAATACTTTATCTTTTCTTCTGTTTTTTTTTCCCAGTTTTTAATTTGATTCTAATCTTGATTATTGGCTTAAGGAGTCATTGAGCCTTGTTTACTCCATACTATTTTTTTAATTTTTAAAACCTTTACATTCTATCTTAGAATCAATATTAGGTATCAGTTCTAAGGCAGAAGAGCAGTAAGGGCTGGGATACTGTGATAAGGTTAGGCAGTGACTGAGGTCAGATTTGAACCCAGGACCTCTTGCCTCTAGACCTGGATATCCTCTGAGCCCCTTGCCCCATATTAATTCTATTTTTCATTCTTTCCTCCAGAACTCTTATTTTGCTTATAATTCTATTTTGAATCTATTGCTCTGTTTCTTTCAGGTTTTCTTATAGTACGTATGGCCAAGTCAATTTTTTCTTCTTCTGAGGTTCTCTTTGAACCATACTATTTCTTCATACTGTTACATCTTCTTTTTACTTGTATTTCCTTCTTCAGTTCTTGGCTTGCAACTTTGTTGTAATTAATCTCTAATTTCTATTGGCAACTCTGTTTGGCTTGAACTCCATGGAAAATAATGTCCTTCTCCCTGCTTTCTAGTTTCTTTATGGTTTATCTTCTCCCATTAGATTGTGAGCCCATGGAGGGCAGGGATTGTTTTTGTTTTTCTATCTGTATCCCTAGCTTCTAGTATATGGTTGGCACATATTAAGCACTTAATAAATGTGTATTGCATTGTAATTTTGTGTCAGAGTTAAGTTCTGCCTCATTTTGTACTTTTAGATGGAGCAGCCAGGTTCTATTTAGTCCTAATCTTGATTTCTGGGCTCCAATTACTGACTTCCACCACCCTTGGTATGTGAATTACTAGTTGTGTGACCCTGGAGAAGTCATGCAATCTCTGTTTACTTTCTAGATTTAGTGTGCTGGCAGGTACTGGGCCCTCCTGAATTGTTCTGGGACAGAGGACGGCAGCCTTTAGCAACCTCTCTAGTATTTCTGGTACTAATACTATGAGTTTGTGCTTGACAGGTGCCTGCCTCCTGGTAACATGTCATTGGAACTA